>NC_138548.1:182565679-182799261 GCF_964273705.1 Natrix helvetica
TAATATTTAGCAACAGATCTCAAAAGTCATTTCTCTGCATGCAGACTTCATGAGTAGCTTCCTAAAGGTACCCTGCTTGTAAACTCCAGCACCAAATGATTAAGTCGTGGATAGATATTTACAGTCAGCCCCCAGATGCACACAGCCACAAGTAATTTCTATTGATTTCAAGTATTGTCTTAGAGTTAATTGATCTGTGCTTTGTGCTTGCAAACAATAAATGGCAGAATTTGGCTTGCTGCCAAAACGTGCAGTGATGTGAAAGGCAACAAAACAACTGTAGGAACAAAAGGATTCTATCCAATCCAGCATTAACTAAGACATTATCATGCAAATATTTTCAATCAGCCTCATCAAAGAATGGGGCAAAACAGCTGTGAAATGTAGCTCATCTCTTTTTCAATCATTTTGGGTAAAGTAAGAGTGAAGTGGCATCCCAACTTCTCATGAGGCTCAGTGACACATATAATGACCATAAAGTAAATAAATGGAAAATACTTCTATGTCAAGATTTGTTGATTTAAAATCAGTCCTGGTGGATGAAGTTCACTTACTTTCCAAGGATCTCAGAAGTGCTTAATGTTTGCTTGGGGTCCTAATGTATAGACATTAAATATTTGAAAAAAGATCTACAAATGGACCATTAACTCCCCTACTTTTATTCTTATTCTTCTTTTAAAATGGGGGAGGGGTAAGGTTGGCTTTCCAAGAGGAATTGTGTGGTCCATTTGCAATAACAAAAGGAATTAGAGGAGAAAGAACTCTGCTTTCTATGCGCCATTGAAATTGCCATACAAATACAATGAACACCAAAAATTCCAGCATTCTTGATTTCCTTCCCCTTCCTTCCTTTTTTCCCTTTTCCTTTTGTCTAATCACATCTGAAGCAGCCTCAGGATGCACATATAATTTTTCCGGCTGGTTGTAAAAAGCCCAAGAGGCCTTTTGAATGCCTTTATTGTCTTGTTTATTGACTTTATATTGTATCACTATAGACTCTTGATTGTATAACTCTTCACTATTCACACAGTCTGTTTCATCCACCTGTTCCTTTTCACCACACACTGATATCATCTTGTTTCTCTTTTGCCAATGAGAGATACTTGAATTGCAAGTGACTTGGTAAAGTACTGGCTCTGTGGACCAAGTTGCAGATCTGTTTGCAGATCTGTTTTCTCTTAAATTAGGGAGGGCAAAAGCTGTTATCAGGATTCAGGAAATAGACTGAATTGTGTGCGGGTTTTCTGGTGGTGGTGGTGGTGGTGAGCTATTTAAATCTTTCTTTAATTCTTTCCATGACAGTTTCCGAATAATGATCTATATCTCCTGATGAAGTTACTTAGTTATAGGAAAGAAACATATACAATCAGCAAAAAAGGAAACTTCTTTCCTATGGGAAATCATTGCATTTTTCTTTCCAGGATCATCCCATAAAAGGAAGTAAACAGTGTTCTTCCTATGCATCACAGTTCAAATCCCACCCCGCCATTAGTTCTGGGTCAAGAAATTTTGCTCTTCAAAGTGAAACAGAAACACTACTTCCCCATAGGGACAAGATTCCCACTCATATCTGTCTAGTTTGTGGCGCTATCTGAACCCCTTTTGGTTTTTTAAAGGAATACAGGTGGTCCTCAACTTATGACAATTGAGCCCAAAATGTACATTGCTAAGTGAGAAATTTATTAAGTGAGTTGTGGCCCATTTTATGACTTTTCTCGCCACATTTGTTAAGTGAATCACTGCAGTTCTTAAATTAGTAACCCGATTGTTAAGTGGCTTCCCCATTGACTTTGCTGGTCAGAAGATTGCAAAATGTGATCACATGACTCCAGGACACCGTGACAGTCATAAATATGAGTCAAGCATCTGAATTTTGATCACATGACCATGGGTATGTTTGCAACCGTCATAAGTTTGAAAAATGGTCATAAGTCACTTTTTTGGTCGCTGTCGTAATTTCAAATGGTCACTAAATGAACTGTTGTAAGTTGAGGACTACCTGTATAGATATATAGACAGACAGAGTAGAGATATATTGTACATACATACATATACACATTCTTTAAAAAATCATCTATACGTTTAATGTACCATTTGGCTGACAGTAAATGAGAGGAAAGGTGAACGAATGACCTAACTGGGCCCTAATATTCTGGAAACCTATCCTACCATACCTATCCTTCTACTATGCTCCACGTGTCCTGAAGTTGCAGTGCTACCATCTTCTCCCTTCTTACAGGTGAAAGAAGAAGGTTTGGCTGGTTTATTTCAATTAACAGCTGTTTGAAGTGACCTGAAACCACAGATCTTGTGCTTTGGTTGGTAGTGTGAGAAAACAATGACAAACTAAAATAACTGACCAGGAATAAGGCATCAAAACTGCTCCAGATCTTGAAAGAAGTGTCCTTGTCTATATCATCCTCACTGAGCTATCTCCTTTTCCCAGCAAGAAAGGGAAGGATATGGTAAAGCCAGGGAACCCTTGTTCCTTTCATCAAGCAGGATGGGGAAGGATAGCATCTCCGCTTCTTCTACAGAAAAAGGCAGACAACAAAGACAGAAAATTGACACGTCATTTCCAAATTCTGTCAGGAAGCAAGGTAGGCGAAAGAAGATGCCCAGAGATCTGAGTTTCAAAGGAGGCAGAAACCTCTATCTGTGAGAAGCTCCAACATCTGACCTTATCCAACCAACTTTCACAGTACTATGTTGAAAACCCCATGTTGATTTTGTTGTTCAAAATCTCAACAGATTAGCAACACTTTTCAACAACCTGGTTCTTACACTATTATTTCTGGCACATACTTATTTCTTTGAGCACACAAGGCTCCTGTCACAGCAATTGTATTGACATTAAGTAGACTGGATGAGATATTATCTCCCATAGAAAATCACCCGCCCTTTATATCTGCTCTGGAGACCCTGTTCTGTATGCTCCTTAGGAATCAGATGAACAGCCAGCAATTACAGAAAGATTCTTTTTATAATGGCACTCCATTTATGAAATGCCTGCTACAGATACATTTTTGTGATGGTACCATTATGAGTATTATCTACCCATATTTTAATGATTCAGTTTTCTTTGAACTATTCCTGGTTGCTACTGTTACGACCCAGGTGGTAAAGGCAAGGTAGGCCTCTAGAGAGTTCTCTATTTCTCTTAACAAATGTTACAGCCAATGGCCCTCCAATGACTAGTAAGGTTCCACCCCTACGCTACCTTGAAGGCCGCCACCCTCAGTCTCCCTATCACAGCCCCAGTAGCACAAAGAAAGCCCACAGAGCAGGAGCATGCGCTCACAGGGCAAAGTCTGGGGTTCCAAGTCCCATCCACAAGGCAGAGTCACAGAGGCACAAGACAAGGGCACTCCTCAGGACAAGAAACCAGTCCTAGACAAGAAGTAGCTCCAAAGGCCAAACACAGGTGACAAGAGAAGGGCTAGGTCCAAAACAAAATGCGAAGAGCAATCTTCCAAGTGAGCCAAAACAAATAGATGTTCCTTGCAAAGACGAAATTTCCCACGGCTTCTCCTTAAGTTACTCCCTTCCAAGTGTTCCTTGTGAGGAAGGGTGGAGTGACCTCCTCCCAAGTAGCCCTGCAGCCCTTCTCTGGGCTTGCCTATGCTCCACTCTTTCTGCCCTTGGATTAGTGGAGTAGACAGCTGTTCCTCCTAAGAGGAGATCAGCTGCTTATCGGCACCACTACAACTCAGCAGCTGATTCTCCCCTGTGTCTGTGCAGGCAGGCAGTTCTCCTTCTGGTCAACCACCTTCCCCAATGTTTGAGAGGCCCTGGACGGCATTGTCCTCAGCCCCTGGACGCCTTCCCTATTGGATTGTCCCAGTTCCAACTCCTCCTCCTTGGGCTCTGGGAGGCCAGGACAGCTACTACTGCTGCTGTTTTTAGTGTCTGCTTATCCTGTTTTCTTTATTGTTTGGTGTCATCTTAATTTTATCCTGTTTTTAATATTATTGCTTTATTGTATATCATCTTAGAAACTGCAAGGATGAGAAGCAGGGACACACATACTTCCATAGCTACCAAGGAATGTTAGGTATTCCACCATAATAGAAGAAATGTGACGACGTGGTGTACAAATATAACACTAAACAAAATTAAAACATCTTCCATTCTTTCTTAGTTAATCAGTGGTTCAACCCAAGGAAGCTACATCCCATCTGATAATGTCACAGTACAGGATTAAATAAAATTGTAAGCACTTAAGTTTGATTGTATCATGAGCACAAACAAGCAATTAAGAAGGAAAACTAATTCAAGAAAACTAACTGGCAAAGTATGGATCTCAACTATTGACCCAAGTGCTGCTGGGGGTCACAGGAGCACTTCCAGATAAACATATTAATTTGCCAACAAAATGCTCTATTTACTGGCCCTTCTAATGACACCTGTTTCCCTTGCAAAGCCCTGTCTTCTGCCCTTCATCATTTCCACTAACAAGGAAAACAGCTATTTTTGTAGCAGTTTTATGAACTGTCTAGCATCGCATCTTACTCTTGCATTGTTACAATTTTGATTAGCTAGTGGTTGTCCAAATTTGTTTATATTCACAATGGATACATTAAGTGTTAGGCATGTTTTTGTTGATTGTTTTGTAAACCATCACGAGCCTGCACAGGTTTGGTAGTACACAACTATCATTTATATGCAAGTAAATAAGTTTAACTTTACCCTTTGCTACTATCATGTACTATGCTGTGGTTTTGCAAGCACAAATAGTGGACTTCTTCCCATTGGATGACCTTATCACATGCATTGACTCCCAGCCCTACCCTATCATCAGTTTAATCCCTGAAGCCAATCAACCATGGCTACAGCAGCTGTGAACAGCATCAAATATCCTGCTGTATGTTCACGGATTGTTTAGGACTGGTCTTCACCTCCCCCCTCCCACTGACTCAGTAGGATGTTACCATGGTCACAGCCATTCAAAAAAGATATTTAAATATAATCCTATCACCCAGGGCTGGCTCCCCTAGGCCAGATTGGCTAATGAATGTGAACACTTGCATTTTAAGAATGATTTGGAAGGAGGGGCAGCCTCAGCACCCCTTAAGCTTTGGCACCCCAGGCCTGTGCCTGACCTTAAAGCCAGCCCTGATGCCACCATACCACTATTAATGGACTCAACCAGAGCTCTTCTGTTCAGGTTTGCTGTTCAAATAGCATGCAATGGAACAGCTACATCCAGATTTATAGTTTTTTCAATTGTTTTTCCCAGCTCACACCAGCCTCTAGAAGGGTCTCTCTCTCTCTCCCTCCGTCTCTCTCCCCTTCCCTCCCTCCCTCCCTCCCTCCCTCCCTCCCTCTCTTTTTGTAATCCAAAAAACACAGGAGTCATGAGTGATTTATTTTACTATATTTAGCTTAATTTAGCTGATCATATATACTCGTGGACAAGCCAAGAATTTTAGGTACCAAAATACAGTCCAAAAATCCATTTAGCTTATCCCTGGATGGGCTTATCTACAAGTATATTTAATAATACTTTTTAGAAGTATCTGTATATTTCATATATACTTGCAGAAAGAACACCAGGAGCAGCACAACCTGCTGTTGGCCAAGTTAAAGTAAGTGAAGAAGAGAAATGATTAAATTATCTCTGCCAAATTCTGGATTTGCTAAAATATATTCTGTAATTATAGCATCTTAATAGTACCACACACCTGGGGAATGGATAGATGATATAGTAGATGATTGATAGATGATTATTTAGCATACGATGAGAACATGACAGGAGAGAAGTATTGGGGAGCAATAGTGGGCTTAAGTTAATGCTACAAGTGCTCTCTGGGTGGTGCTATTTGGTGACAATGACCAGATGCAGCTATACTGTCCTCTTGGACTTCATGACCATGACAAAAGTACATAAAATCAAACAGCCCTTTGGGGGACTTAGCATTGCACACATGGACTTTTGCCCTCAAATTAATTATCTTAACGCTGAAAGGATCAGCAGAGCCAAAAGTGAATGATAGATAGACAGATCAGGAAAATTCTAACTTGTTCTTAAAGTGTATTGTGAAGGCATGAAAAATGGAGAGGCTAATGCTCTGGGATTGTCCAGTGACTTTCTCAGCCCCAAGCCAGCAGTTATCCTTATATGCAATATTGAGCTCTTTCTATTTTTTTTTCCGTTCCACGGGAGGAAGGTTGATGTACTGTGCTGTAGTTTGGGTAAACATTGCCAATTTATTTATGTTGGCAATGAAGCTGTGATAAGAAGCTAACCTCTTGATGGTTTTTTTCATATTAAGAACCCTTGACAGCACATATTTTGTGAAGTAACTAAGTCCCTTAACCAGACATCTGTCAGGTGTTAGCAGCTATTCTTTTACTGATGTTGTGACACACACAGCTTGTTTTTTGTGGAAAGCAAGCCTTGCTAAATGTGAAATGTCTGCTTTTTTATATTTTTTTGAGGCATTCTTTTTTTTTAAAAAAACCTCCATAATTCTGGCTTGTGTAACTTCCCTTTATAGCCAGAGAATGAAACCCATTCCTCTTCGAAATCACTGCTGTGTCCTTTTATATTTGGTCAGCTATTCTAGACTGGTTTCATTTCCTGCCCAAGGGAATGAAAGGGAATGAAAGAGTAGAGTGACAAAAAAAAGTCCATTCCAGCCCAGCTAAAATCCGCAGAAAAGTTAACCTTCCTGCCCTCATGCATGGTCCCACCCAATCCAGTTCCCTTGGAAAGAAAAAGAGAGGTTGGTTTGGCCGCTGGATATGTGGGAGGACAAAATATTTACAGTCCTCTCAGCTGCATGCTCCAGAGTGCCAGTTCTCTCTCACTCATTTGCCTGAGCAGCCCATTTTACCAAACAGGTCTTCAGGAAGAAACATTTTGCAAACCCAAAGCAGAGTTGATTGTTGTGGCTTCTGTCCAGCATAGGCAGGGAGGAATCAGCTTCCTGAGCCAAAGTAATTTGCCATCACTGATGTAAATGAATGTATTTCTCCACATGCCAAAAGAAGCATCCCTTCCCTGCCAAAAAAAGGAAGTGGGAGGAGAAATGTCTCTTTGGCCCAGGTCTAAAATTTTGAATAGTTTTTACCTCAGCTGTTTTCCCAGCCTGGTTGAAGCAGTTCAGCCTTGCATTACATAAATGTGGCAGAATGCCAGGAAGCAGGAGAACTAGTTTCACCAAACATAGAAAGGAAATGACTGGACTATGAACTTCATATCCTTCCAACTGCAGCACCGATATGAACCATTTTTAAATGACATGTTCTCCTGATCCTGCCTTCATCTCACCTTCAGCCATAGCAAAAGCAGCTTGAAATCATCTTTACCAGTTCCAGTTTTAGAAGTGTTTTTCATCTTGTTCCTCTATATTGTATTTTTATTGACACAGTCTAGGATGTTTTATCCATGACACAGTTGATAGAGTGGCCCAGGGCTTAACATTCCAGCATTGGCCACTGTGCTGTTTTGGTCATGCCCTCTTATTTTCCATTCTGGAGTTTAGTAGACAAGGTTTGTTCAGCTTTTGACAGTGAGAGAATCTGAATATTTCCAATCAGGCTTTCCTTATTTCCCAAGTCTTCAATTACAAAGATAAACTCTATGAATTCAATGCAGAATGATTCTCCACACTTCTTCCAATCACATAGGTAATATTTTTCTTCATCTCTACTTGTGAATTAGCTGACTCAATCATGGTTTTGGCAGCTGACCAGACCCCCAGTCTTTTCCATTTTAAGGAGAGCAATTGGAGGATGATTTCTCACTAGTTGGTATCATTTGGTGGGAAGGAGGCTGAAGCCAGAAGAAGCCCCAATCACTCTTTTAAACTGGTTTTGCATTAAAACTGAAAGAACAACTTCATTAGCTGATCTCATTACTGAGACAGAATAGGAATGAGTGATGAGGCCAGAGTGGAGCATGCTAGCATATTTCTCTGCCATCTTTAGCATAAGAGGAAAGCATTTTAATGTGACTGCAGAGAGAGTCCAATGTCAAAAAAGAGACAGCGGCTTTTAAGAAAAGAAGCAAGGCAAGATTCAGTTTATATGATATTCCTACTTTTCTTCAAAATGCCATCCCTCTCCTTGCCTGTCAAGATGCTCTACATATTCCTCAGTTGGAGAGTGATAGGAGGTTCAACAGTGACTTTTGCTGCTACTTCACCTTTTCCTTCCTTCTGTAGCTTCTTGGTGAACTAAGTGTAGGCACACCTCTCGTTATGCACCCTTTAGATGAAACAGTCTTCTTGCCTGAAACTGAGATGAAACCCACAAGTCATCATACACTCAATGAAACAACTTCTACAGAAATGATTAGCACTTCCACTTCAGAAAGGAAGGGGCCATCGACATTTTAAAGCTCCCTTAATTTAAATTAAATGCAAAAATTAAGGTGCTGCATTTGTACTGGAAGAACACTAAGTCTTGCACAGTTGTGGATTCTAATGCTCCTGGAGGAACTAAAAATTCAACCACTTTATAATTCCTGGCCAGCTTTTCTCCAATGAGACGATGTTTAAGGCCAACAAAGCCATTTGATCTGGCCTTCTCATGGAAGAAGTAATTGTTTCCAGACATCAGACAATTGTTCCCGGGTGACCTAGTAGCTAAACCTCCTCTTATTTGGCAAAACAAGAAGGAGCCTTAAATCAGACATACTCTTTTCATTCAAGCCAAAAACCCCACTCTCCCTTTTTTGTGTGCATTTTCTTTTCCACCTATACCCATTCTTTTAGCTTCCCACTCATTGATGTAAAATGATTATCACAGGAGTGGGATCAGCTGGACTGAAGAAGGTATTAGGAAAAGATAAGGCATCCACAGCAAGTTACTCTCTGTAGTCCTCTTTAAAATGAAGGCAATCATGTTCACATATATTATTATGTCAGTACTCCTTTCAAGAGCCCTTGGCAAACCTCCTTTAGAGGGCTGTGTTAATAAATACTGAATTAATGACTGACATGGAGATCTATGGGTGGCTAGGGAAGGGGTCCTATACCATCATTATTTTTGTGTTGGTCCACCTGACTTGAGAAGTTATTTGTGCCTCCCTTTACTAATCCCATCTCTTTCCTCCAGATGTCAGCACAAGCCTACAGAACAGCTCTGCTCTTCTCCCCTCCTCCCCCTAAACTTCTAAACACCGGTTCAAAAGGCAGAGGCTGATTTGTGGAGCCTCCTTTCTTTCCTGTGATTGTCCATCTCTTTGCTTGATTCCCTCCTAGATTTGTTTTCCTAATATCTTTTTTACTTGTGAGTTTACCAACTGTTTTATTGCCAGGCTGAGCTCTCCTTGCCATCTCTCTTTTTTGTTTCTGGAGACAATCTCTGCTTCTGGTCCCAGCTGCCACTGCTGATTTTTCATTACCATTTAATTTAAAACTTGGATTGGAATGGAAATGTCTTTTTGCCATTTGGGGGTTGGGAGGCCTGCCGTTTTATTGCCAAAGTCACAAATGTTAGTTACTACTGTTTTTCCAGCATGTAAGTGATGGAGGTGCAGAACGTTTGGCTAAAGAGAGAGAAGCCTATAGAGACAGAATTGGGCAATGGTGGGGAGAGAAAGGGACAATGCAAAGAGTCTTAAACACGTAACACTTTGGTCTGTATCTCTTGTGTATGCATGTCTCTTGGGGTATATTCTTATAAGATATAAGCTGTGTGTGTATAATCAATGTGGGTGGGAAATGGCACCTGCTGAAGGAAGAAACTAGTATCTCTTTGTTTTCTTGATACTGACTCTAGCGGTGTCCAATAAATTTGGGCTACTGTGAAACATGAATTCTCAAAACACAATAATGTCATTGTATCTCATATTTTCACAGGAAATTGACTTTCAGACACATCAACTGACCACAATTCTGCATTTGTTTTAATCTCTCATTTCTGCAACCCCAAGATCATTAGGTCATCTGTCAAGAAGCTAGAAATCCATTCTCATTGTATCCAGCTTTCCATGAAAGTTTAACTTTAAAATAGCTATAACTTCCATGCAGGAAAACAGAGTTTCAGCTGAATCCCCCAAATGTCATCAATCATATATATATATAACTGCTGTTATAATATATATCCTCATGGCCATGTTTACTGGCATAATTTTCTTTGCCCTGGCGATGTTGCAGTCTACCTCAGCAACAAAGTTTCTAGTGCTCCCATCCTTAGAGCTTTACTGCAAAATGATTTAACCCCTGTTATTGCTAGATTCCTCTAGCTCTGTTTCTCCTCCCATGTGCCAGTAGTCAATCTACTGGTATACCAGTATATACAGTGGGGCAAAAAAGTATTTAGTCAACCACCAATTGTGCAAGTTCTCCCACTTAAAAAGATGAGAGAGGCCTGTAATTGGCATCATAGGTAGACCTCAACTGTGAGAGACAAAATGTAAAAAAAAGACCAAACATTCACATTGGCTGATTTGGAAATAATTTATTTGCAAATTATGGTGGAAAATAAGTATTTGGTCACCTACAAACAAGCAAGATTTCTGGCTCTCACAGACCTGTACCTTCTTCTTTAGGAGGCTCCTCTGTCCTGCACTCATTACCTGTATCAATGGCACCCGTTCGAACTTGTCATCAGTATAAAAGACACCTGTCCACAACCTCAAACAGTCACACTCCAAACTCCACTATGGTGAAGACCAAAGAGCTGTCAAAGGACACCAGAAACAAAATTGTAGACCTGCACCAGGCTGGGAAGACTGAACCTGCAGTAGGCAAGCAGCTTGGTGTGAACAAATCAATTGTGGGAGCAGTAATTAGAAAATGGAAGACATACAAGACCACTGATAATCTCCCTCGATCTGGGGCTCCACGCAAGATCTCACCCCGTGGGCTCAAAATGATCCCAAGAACGGTGAGCAAAAATCCCAGGATCACACGGGGGGACCTAGTGAATGACCTGCAGAGAGCTGGGACCAACGTAACAAAGGCTACCATCAGTAACACACTACGCCGCCAGGGACTCAGATCCTGCAGTGCCAGACATGTCCCCCTGCTTAAGTCAGTCCATGTCCGGGCCCATCTGAAGTTTGCTAGAGAGCATTTGAATGATCCAGAAGAGGATTGGGAGAATGTCATATGGTCAGATGAAACCAAAATAGAACTGTTTGGTAGAAACACAACTCGTTGTGTTTGGAGGAGAGAGAATGCTGAGTTGCATCCAAAGAACACCATACCTACTGTGAAGCACGGGGGTGGCAACATCATGCTTTGGGGCTGTTTTTCTGCAAAGGGACTAGGACGACTGATCCGTGTACAGGACAGAATGAATGGGGCCATGTATTGTGAGATTTTGAGTGCAAACCTCCTTCCATCAGCAAGGGCATTGAAGATGAAACGTGGCTGGGTCTTTTAACATGACATGATTCCAAACATACTGCCCGGGCAATGAAGGAGTGGCTTCGTAAGAAGGTCCTGGAGTGGCCTAGCCAGTCTCCAGATCTCAACCCCATAGAAAACCTTTGGAGGGAGTTGACAGCCCCAAAACATCACTGCTTTAGAGGAGATCTGCATGGAGGAATGGGCCAACATACCAGCAACAGTGTGTGCCAACCTTGTGAAGACTTACAGAAAACGTTTGACCTCTGTCATTGCCAACAAAGGATATATAACAAAATATTGAGATGAACTTTTGATACTGACCAAATACTTATTTTCCAGCATAATTTGCAAATAAATTATTTCCAAATCAGCCAATGTGATTGTTTGGTCTTTTTTTTTACATTTTGTCTCTCACAGTTGAGGTCTACCTATGATGCCAATTACAGGCCTCTCTCATCTTTTTAAGTGGGAGAACTTGCACAATTGGTGGTTGACTAAATACTTTTTTGCCCCACTGTATGTATAGTTGTGAAACATGGTTCAGTTATTTTAGGGTCAAATGCCTCTGCAAAAGCAGATTGGTATGGAAAACAGTCCCTCGACATCTGAAACAGGAAGGAGGAGGAGGAGGAGGAGGAGGAGGAGGAGGAGGAGGAGGAGGAGGAGGAGGAGGAGGAGGAGGAGGAGGAGAATGACCAATAATCGGAGGGGAGGAAATATAGGCAGACACCAGCCCAAGGCAACATCATTACCAAGATTGTGAAGGAAGCTTAATGGACACGTGGATTTCTGTTGGGAAAAAGCAGAAATACTACTTGGAAGCTCCAAGTGCTAAGCATTGATTTAGGCTGCCTTGACAGTGGCATGCGGATGGGATGAAAGCTGCATCAGGAAAATCAGTTCTCCAAAAACATTGGACCATTTTTGTGTTATAGTTAGTGGGACATGTTTCCGTAGACTCCTGTGACACCAGAATGATTAATAGGTTAATAATTAACTTATTTTCATGGCTTTCATGCATTATGGTTTTTATGACTTTCACATCCATAAAAATATGCAGAGTAGTAAATTTGCTCATCTGCAGTAAAAACAATAAAAGGTTTTCTGGCATCTTAAGGAGTCTTGCAAAGTCCAAGTGTCCTCTGAAAATAGATTAGGGATGTTCAGATCTTGCTTTCTGTGTCATTGGTTTTACTTCAGGCAGTCTTTGCAATCACAAGGAGGAAGTGATGGCAAAATTACCTGCAAGTTCAAAATTGAATTACAGTAAAATAGAAGTCAGCTTTCCTAGGTAATGGATGAATAGATGGATAAACAAATGTGAGAAAAGATGGGTATGTGTTTTCTTCATTTTAAATATTTAGAGACAGTAGTCTTGGAAGCTACTGTTTCCCAATCAGCAGATCATAGGAAGGATGTCTAATCTCCTATCTGCTGTACTAAAAACAATTATTGTCTCTCCTCCCATTAAGAATCTTATCTTTTCCAGGCAATTCTGGGTTGGTTGTCAACAGAATTCTCTGCTCTTTCTATGGATCATGCTGACTTTTCACACTTCTTATATTTCATCTTTTTCTCTCCCCCTTCCCCCCCCCATCCCACTTCCCATGACAAAGCTGGCCTTTGGCTGCTCCGGATCTCAAGACTTGTCTGGTACCGATAGGGTGACAATTTGTCAGCATGCCAGCTCTGGAATGCATGTGCTCCCCTTAAGGAAAAATGGATTCTCTCCAGCATCTTCTTCTTCTTTTATGTTACTCCCATGTGAAATGTGTTTCTTGTTACCTCCATGTAAAGCCTCTTATTTCAGTTACATCATGTAACTAATTTGGCCCCCAAAGCTCATTATATTACAGTCAAGCAAAAGTCTGCAAAGTCTCCTTCCAGAAACCATGATTATACTTGCCAAATTAGATAGATATTAGACACTAGCAGAGGCGAAGGAGAGATCACAGGTCACGCAGGACCGTCTGTTCGACAGCCTCTCACCCATAGAGTGAACCCATTAAATGAGCTGGCATATCCTCAGTATTATACAACCTGAGTAGCCATGGATGGAGTCATTGGAATGATAAATGTGGGTGTAAAGAAAAGCTCTGTGATAGGGGTGGTGGTCTTTAAATCTACGGTTTCAGATTGCATGACAGCTTTCTGATATCTCACAATGTAGACAAAGGGACCCTCCCTATGAATATTTGTGCTGTATATACAGAATGGGGATTGTCAGGGCACTTGTAGGCAAGGGTACAGGATTAGCTCCTCTCCCTCTGCAAACAAACAAAAACAGTTTCCAAAGTTTCCAACACATTTTGCCAAAATGAGCTCAAGCTCAAGAAAATATGTAGACGCAATAGTAGCTATTCTGCTTTTCATTTCAATTAGCAGGTATTTCTATGGTGACAGCTCTTTACTGTTTTTGTCTGAGAGAGAGAGTGGGAGACAGAGTGCATTTGGGGAGAGAGATGGAAAACACTGAAGCAGCAGTAGAGTTCTGTCATATAACTGTGTTACTTTATTTTCTGAGCAACTAAATAAAGCAGATTTAGCAAAAAAAACAAACAAACCCAAAACCCAAGACTTCCCTGTCTGCTTTTTTTCTACTGCCTAGCTGGATAACAGTAAGCTGTTCAAACAAGATCTCAAACAAAGCAAGGCAGAGGAGCATGTAAGTACTTGGTACTGTAGACTTGTTGGCATTTACACCATCTTCCAAGTAGATGCATTGTGTACGCAACAGTTGCAGTCCATACTTGTTCCCTATTTTGTTATTGTTTAGTTCTGTAAACATGTCTACATTAACATGTTTATATCACAGTACTCTTTTCAAATTTGGATACTGTCCCCTTTGTAAATAAATTACTAGTCTACATAGACAGATTGCCTATCTAGAATCTCTAATCTGTGCTCTCCAAGCAGAAATTAGATGTACAATTTGGCCATTCCACTCTATGGAGATGTCACGCTATCAGCCCCCCCTACCGCAAAGATCCTGCAGGAGAAGAGCAGTCTGGACAACCGTGGGATCTGGCAGGGTGAGAGCTGTGAACCATAAACACAAAGCATAACAGATATAGCACCCTTGCTGACCCTTATGGGGACACTAAAAAGATAGGTCAAAGTAGTTGTGATCATGATGACTCAAATAAGCAAAGGATCATGGTCCAAAATGAAGAACTTATTTCGGAAAGGTGAAATGGGGAACCAGGTATCACACATGAGTCGCACAAGAAGAGCAAGGTATGCAAAAAGAGAAGTCACCTTCTGGTTGGTGATTCAATCATAAGGGATGTAAATTTAGGAAAGGATATGGAGGTTTTAAAAGAGGTCAGGTGTCTGCCAGGTGCTACTGCCAGCAGAGACAAGAGGCGTATTCTTAAGATAGTCAAGAATGCAAGTAAGGACTGTGATGTTGATGCTGTTATACATCTTGGCACAAATGATCTGTCCCAAAAAGATGTACTTTCTGTGAAGAATGATTTCCAGAGCTTGGGGTATGAACTTAGTAGTATAGGTTGTAGGCTTATCTTTTCAGAGGTTTTATCAGTATATAAAGAACAAAAAGGGAAGGGCCAGTGTGTAGCAGAGTTTAATATGTGGCTAAAGGAATGGTCTAAAAGGGAAGGCTTTGGTTTTATTAGTCATGATTTATGCAGCTGGTCCAATGAAAAACTGTACAAAAGAGATGGCTTGCACCCATCCAAGAAAGGGACTGAGTTACTTGGCATTAAATTCACAGATTTTCTGGATAAACATTTAAACTGAACAGCGGGGACAGAGAATTAATTGATACAGAACATTTTTGTCCCCAGCAATCTAAAATTCATAGGGTTATCAGTGCATGTAACACAGATGTTTGTGCGGGTAAGATTATCACTCCTGCTGTCAAGCAAAACCAAGCATTTAATAGTGAGTGCCATACCATGTGCATGAATCATACAAGTGGCAAAAAAATAGGGGCAGTCAGGCATAACACAGGTTATGTAGACAGTAAACACAGGATCAATCAAAATGGATTCAAATGTCTATACACAAATGCACAGAGTATGAGGAATAAACAGGGCGAATTAGAAATTCAAGTAAAAGAGGGCAGATATGATATTGCTGTCATTACAGAAACTTGGTGGGATGAAACCGACAAATGGAACATACAGCTAGAAGGATTTAAATTATTTAAAAGAAATAGACCAAATAAAAGAGGAGGTGGAGTTGCACTATATATAAGAAATAATTACCTCTCTACAGAAATAGAGCACAACAATGATGAGAACTATCTTGAATGCATTTGGGTCAATATTAAAGGTTGGGGGGAAATGACATTGCCATAGCTCTATACTACAGCCCATCCAACCAAGCAGAGAAAGTAGATGAACTTTTTGCTAGTCAGTTAACTAAGGTATGTAGGAAGCACACCCCATAGTAGTGGGGGATTTTAACTACCCTGACATCAACTGGGAAACAAACTCTGCACCAAGTGGAAGATCCAACAGGTTCCTAACAAGCCTAGCAGACAACTTTGTTTCCCAAAAAGTAGAGAAGGGAACAAGGGGATCAGCCATATTGGACTTAATTCTCACTAACCGAAAGGAAATGATAGAAGGTGTTGAAGCCACAGGAACCCTGTGGGCAAGTGACCATGCAATATTGGAATTCAACATTATGCAAACACAAGTAGTAGAACAAAGTGAAACTAGAGTCTTGGACTTTAAGAGAGCTAATTTCAATAAACTTAGAGAGAGCTTGGGAAAAATTCCATGGATGAGAATCCTCAAGGGGAAAACAATTCAAGAAGCTTGGGAAATTTTGAAAAATGGGATTACAAAAGCCCAGTCTAGCACAATACCAATGAAGAAGAAAAATAACAGCTCCCCAAAGAAACCAGCATGGCTGCATAAAGAACTCTCTGAAAAATTGAAAGACAAAAAAGATAAGTATAAAAAGTGGAAAAGGGGGGGACGACATAACTAAGGCAGAATATCAGTAAATAGCCCCAGTATGTAAAGATGAAGCGAAGAAAGCTAAGGCTCACAATGAAGAAAGGCTTGCCACAAAAGTAAAAAATAACAAAAAATGCTTCTTCCAACATGTTAAAAACAAGAAAAAAGTTAAGGAAACAATTGGTTCATTGCTGGGAGAAAGTGGCAAGAAGGTGACAAGCAACAGGGGGAAAGCAGAACTATTTAACTCATATTTTGCACATGTCTTTACATAAAGGGACAAAACAGTCCAACCTGTCAAAGACAGCACCACAAAAATCAGATTAGGAACACAAATTGAAACAGGGAAGAAAATGGTAAGTGAGCACCTGTCTACCCTAGATGAGTTCAAATAACCAGGACCGGATGGATTACACCCCAGGGTTCTGAAGGAACTGGCACAAGATCTCAGAAACACTGAACTATCTAATAAAATGAAATTCAATGGTGAAAAGGGTAAGATTCTACATTTAAGCAACAAAAACGAAATGCACAGGTACAGTATAGGCGGTACCTTGCTCAATGTAGTAACTGTGAGAGGGATCTTGGAGTCCTAATGAACAACCATTTAAGCATGAGCCAGCAGTGTGCAGCAGCTTCCAAAAAAAGCCAACACAGTTTTAGGCTGCATAAACAGAGGGATAGAATCAAGATCACATGAAGTGTTAATACCACTTTATAATGCCTTGGTAAGGCCACACTTGGAATACTGCATTCAGTTTTGGTAGCCACGATGTAGAAAAGATGTGGCGACTCTAGAAAGAGTGCAGAGAAGAGTAACAAAGATGATTAGGGGACTGGAGACTAAAACATATGAAGAACGGTTGCAGGAACTGAGTATGTCTAGTTTAATGAAAAGGACTAGGGGAGACATAATAGCAGTGTTCCAATATCTTAGGGATTGCCACAAAGAAGAGGGAGTCAAACTATTTTCCAAGGCACCTGAGGGTAGAACAAGAAGCAATGGGTGGAAACTAACCAAGGAGAGAAGCAACTTAGAACTGAGGAGAAATTTCCTGACAGTTAGAAAAATTAATCAGTGGAACAACTTGCCTCCAGAAGTTGTGAATGCCCCAACACTGGAAGTCTTTAAGCAGATGTTGGATAGCCATTTGTCTGAAATGGTATAGGGTTTCCTGCTTACGCAGGGGGTTGGACTAGAAGACCTCCAAGGTCCCTTCCAACTCTTCTATTGTATTTAACACATAAAGTACATTTAGGTCACTTAGTTGTTCTGGTTTTCTCAAAAGAAGTTTGTGCTGTGTGGTGAGATAATTTCTCTGCCAAAATCTCTTGGCCACAGTATTTTGTTTTGCATATTTACTTGGACATTTGTTGCAGTATTTAATGCAACCTAATGTTTGTGTGAGTACACATGGGATTTGTGGCCTAAGCGATATAGAATGTGTAAGGCTCTTTGAACAAGAAATAATCATAAATAACATGAGAAGTAATGCAATCATTTTTAGTTTCAAGAACAAAAGCCTATTCAAATTTCCCCTTGTTTTAATCATTACCATCTTGGGGTTTAGAAAAAGATATATTTTCTTCCTTTTTGTCCTCTATCCTTGAATTTCCCTCTCTGCTTTCCTGTTATCTCAATGAATCTCAGACTTACTGCATTTCTCCCATACTACTAAATAAATTAAATCTCTCAGATGAAGTTCTACAGAATATTACCTGGTCATAAGTATATAGAACATTGTTTAAATGTATTCCTTTTACATTCCTCAATACTTTTGTTAAGCATTTATATTTCAATAAGTATTACAAATAGTTGTAACTCGCTTTCTTATTAATAACTGTTAATACCTCAATCTCTTGACCACTAAATGCCATCAGGATGTTCTCTCCATCAACGTTTCTATTATTTTTCTCTCCTTGATTGCCTTGTCTCATCAATTTAAACTTTACCTACATTCAAGAAATGTATAAAAACATGCATCAATATGCTGGTGGTGAGGGAGAGATAGCAAATTAAAAAGAGACATCTATGCTATACTTCCCCCACTTCCAAAAGATAAAGTATTGTTCCTGTCTTCAAACTTCTTCCAGTTGTACTAGTTTTGTAGGTATAGCAATTGAGTATGTGCATTAAATATGTACCTATCTTTAGGGCTTGTCTCTCTGACCTGCTGAATATTTTATTGTTTGAATAGGGAATCAGAGCTTCTTTCTACTACCTACCATTCAAATGGACACCTGAGTCAACACACACACACACTTGAATTTTTGATATATCAGATTACTAATTAAAATGTAATTTAAAATCTTGAAAAATGAAAGCTAATTCCATAGTATTAAATTAGAGAATATCACTTCTTAGTAAATTTTCATCCATTAAAAAAATTGATTTCCTTTCTTTGTCAGGTAGCAGAGACATTGTTGTTTAGTTCAAGAGACAAGCTACTTCTGTTTTGGGGAAAATCATTACATTCTAGGTCCTTTTCATAATGCTGTTTGCAGTGGGAGAAAAAAAATTATATGGCGTGTTGAAAGAAATACAAAAAAAATGAGATAATGCAATGAAATGAAAGACAGAGATTGTCAAATGTTTCTTGAAACCTATTATGCTTTGGAAATAAAATCAACAGTAAACAAGATGCACCAAGATTTTTTTTTCTTTCTCAATAAATTTTTCCCCACTCTTGAGGCATTTATGCTAGAACTTGTTAAAAGTGGCTAGAATTTTTTGAAAAAGATTTTATGCAATTTCAGAAATTACTTCTTAAACAGAGGAGAAGTCATTTCAGAATATACATATATGGCTACATGTGTGCCACATGCACATATGAACAGAAGTGAAACAGACAGCTTTATTCCTAGTCTTGCCCATCAAATACAAAGCAAGGTGACGGCCCATGTTAGAAGTAACAGAAATGGATTTTTCCACAAATTAAAATGAAGAGCCTAACATCACCACAAACAGACACAGCATTATTAGGGTTTTATATAGCCACTCTAAATGCCTACCATTATTCCAAATCTTTGTCTATGAAAGAGCAGTGCATTGTAATTACATTTCACACTTTCAAAATGAAATGGGGATTTGGCACAAGAATTGGCAGCACTGTGCTTTTTTTTAAAGCTAATCTCACAAAGCAAAAGGAAAAGTAACCCATGCACCAAACCCACTTTGAAACTGGACTATTTTAGTTGCTGGGCTATTGACAGGATCTTTCCTTTCTGAACAGCAAAACAGTGGAAGAATCAAATGTGCTCAGCAGCTAATCCTGACTCCAGGTTCTCAGGCAATGCTGACGATTGACAAGAACTGGAGCTCAGTACTGGAGCTTACAGTAGGTAGGATAGACATTCTCAGACACAGACATTACAATCTTTAGTTCAAAGGGCTGGTAAAGACTGGAGCTGCAGATCTGCACCATGCAGTGTCCTTGTCGCATGACGCACAGCAAAAAGATTTGATTTGATTGTCGCTGCTAGGCTTTTCCCAGTTAAAAGTCAGCCTACTTTGTTTTTCAGAGGGGAGATGACATGGGATCCTATTCCCACTTTATTACTTCCACTGGGTGGCAAACAGCACCAGGAAGGGGAAGCACAACTTGTGGAAGAGATTAGCCCCCTCACTCCACCCTAAATCCACATTGCCACGTTTCCAAGATGTTTTGAGACAAGCAAGCAATAAAAAGCAACCGCAAGAGTATCTGAAGATGAGTGTTGGGGTGAAAAGCCACAACTTTTATTGTAATAGAAAATACAAAGAAGTAAGAGAGGGATCCAGTAAATGTGGTTCCTAATATGAAGATTCCCCCCTTCCCCATTTAAGGTATTTGTGTGAAATAAGTGCATTAAAAATAGAGAGATGGAATAGATGAAATTTTTGGAGTGTGTATCTTTACATTGTAGAAAGAAGAAAATGACACATGAGGTGCCAGAAAATTGTGTATGTGTGACTGTGTGCGTTTGGCAGGAGGGAGGTTGGAGTGATGCTGAGAGATATTGGAAGGTCTTTTTTTATAAACACTCAGGGCTATTTTTAGTTTTCTAATGTAAAAAGTCAGTCAGATGAAGAATGGAGGGATCCATTTTCAGCAGAAAAACGGGTTGAATCTAGACTAATAAATCATTATGAGAATCTGTGCGTCCCTTTATCTGACAACCTGACAAGACACACTAATCAACAGCCATTGCAAAAATGTACCAGCTAATCTCAGCATCAGGCCTCGTGAATGTTTCATTGTCACGTTCTTTTAAGAATGGAGAAGGCTCCCCATCTTAAAAGATAGGACTTTGACATAAAGCAATTCTGTCTGAACATTAAATAAATGCAGGTGTGACATGACCATTTTAGTTGACAAGAGAGGTTTCTTTCTGACATGGTCTTTAGGATCCTTTATCTGATAAATACCCTATTCCCATTAAAAATCTCAAATACCTCCCTTGCCTTCCTTGGCGCCTCTTTGCCACTGATCTTAGATCTGAATAGAAAAAAGAAAAGGCATTCTCAGGGGTGGCCTAGAGGACATCTTCTCAAGCAGCCTCCTTTCTTCAGATGCCATGGAAAATTCTGACCATGATTAGGGACGACACCAAATTAATCGGCTCAGTTTGTTTGCGGATTGCAAAATACTCTGGACCACACATGGACATTCCCAGTGGCTTCTTAGGATTATGAGGCACTATTTCCCAATGATCATGACTCAAGACTAAAGGTTCAACAGTTTTTTCAGATGTTTGTTGTACTAGTTAAGATAGTCTTGGATAAATGCACAAGCACAACAAAGCCCAATATATTAAAAGTGGCTTGTGATTAGGGTGTGATTTGGATTGTATTTGGCTCTCCTCTTAACTAATGCTATGCCAAAATCTCTCTCGTGTTATCATATATATATATATATATATATATATATATATATATATATATATATATATATATATATATATATATATATATATATATATATAAATATATATATATATATTTATTGCAAAAGAATCCTCTGGTTTGTTTTTCCATAGTATTCTCAGGGTCATTTCAGTTAAGACTCTGACGATCTTCTGAGCATATTTTATTGTTGGAGAAGCAGAGGATGCTACTCCTAGTCTTGCCTTCTGTTTCTCTGATGCCTCCCGAATTATCTAGTCTGAAAATGCTCCATGACAAAGTTCACTCTTTAGGATTAAATGAAAGAATGCGAAACTGAGCAGAGTTGTAGTCTGTTGGAAAGATGCTGATGCAGTGAAAGACAGGACAGGCACAACCTGCCCTAAATGCAAGAACATTACAGCTCTGTAATGAGAATTTCCCTCCTCTTCAATTCTCATCTGAAAGAATTTCTGAGGGAAAATCTCTTTCATCAAACTGAATGAGAATTAGCAGGAGGAAAAAAGAGGAAGATATTTCTGTTGATATAGTTCCTGGGAGATTCAAACTCCTACTTCTGGTTGCCAATCTGCAGGTAATATGGATTACCGTCTTGCAAAAATTACTGTGATGATATGTGATGATATAATTACTATGGCAACGTCTGTGATAATTAGGAAAAGCTCCCTGTAAATACTGTATTGTAAGCATTTTGATATAATGGGTATAGTCTTTGGCCATCTGTTAAACCAAGTTGAAATATATTCTGGCAAGTTTACCTCTACATGAAATTGATCTCAGGTTTTTTTTTTTTTTTTACAAAAATGGGTACAAGGAGACAAAAATGGAAACAAAAATGGAAACAAGGTTATCTTCTCACTATAACTATAGCTGACACCAAAATAAGTAAAACAGTCAATAGAATTTAATGGGAGACTGTCAAAACAATTTTTATTATTATCTATCTATGATTAAGCTTTCCTTAAGTTCAGAAAATGATGACTATTCTCCAGCTTCTCCTCTGTGGGCTTTCATGGACACACACACATACACACACACACAGAGTTACAACCATTAAAAGCCTGAAGATGAACTCCAAATCTAACATAGTAGGGAAGAACTTATATTCATAAAGAAAAAGAACAAAGTTCATCTTTTGAAACTGGCTATACTGAAATGTAAGATGATTATGGAGAATTGAACACTGAGGAATGCACTCTCTACCCATATTTTGCAAATCTGGCCGACAGGACAAGTATGAAGATGTTTATACTTAATCAGATGATTACTTTATCTAGTCTAAGAATAGGAGGAAACAAATGTTCAATTTTCTGAGCCAAACAGCACACAGTCAGTGTGCAGGCAGTAATATGCATATTAGGGAAATGTACTTTGGGAGGTATAGATTAGTAAAATATTAAATAGCAAAAATAATATATACATTATAATAATAATATATACAATACATTATGGAAATTTATCTGCAGAATATACATATAATAATATAATAATAATAATAATAATAATAATAATAATAATAATAATAATAATAATAATAAATAATTTGGATTTATTAGCCGCTCCCTTTCCGGGCAGGACTCGGGGCGGCGTACACTAAGACATATATAAACATACATATATACACAGACATACATGCACGGAGGAGGTAATAGATTAAAACATTTAGACAAATTAAAACCATTAACATGCCCCGTTTAATAAAAACCCAATATACAATAAAAATTTAAAATTTAAAAAAGACAGTCAGGAGGAATATGAAAAAATTACGGTTGAGCCAGGCCGGATAATTGAAAGAGGTGGGTCTTCAACTGTACACGGAAGGAGCGGAGATCGGAAATAATCCTGATGTCACGGGGGAGGTCATTCCACAGGGCTGGGCCCATCACAGAGAAGGCTCTGCTCCTGGATGTCGCCCCCCGACACTGTTTGGCGGACGGCACCCGGAGAAGTCCCTCTCTGTGTGAGCGAATTGGTCGTAGGGATGTGTGGGGCAGGATGCGATCCTGCATGTAACTAGGTCCTATGCCATGAAGCGCTTTAAAGATCATAATCAAAACCTTGAAACGCACTCGGTAGACCACAGGAAGCCAGTGCAGCTCGCGCAGGAGAGGTGTTACAGGGGAGTATCTAGACCTCCCCATAATCACCCGCGCGGCCGCGTTCTGGACCAACTGTAGTCTCCGAGTGCATCTCAAGGGAAGCCCCATGTAGAGAGCATTGCAGTAGTCCAGGCGAGACGTCACTAGCGCATGGGTGACTGTGCGTAGGGCATCCCGGTCCAATAAGGAGCGCAATTGGTGCATCAGGCGGACCTGATGGAACGCCCCCCTTGCCACGGCTGTTACATGGTCATCCATGGACAGCCGGGCATCTAGGAGGACGCCCAAATTGCGCACCTGTTCCATGGGGGCTAGTTGCACGCCCCCAATGGCCAGAGATGGAAGCACCTGGTTGAACCGGGGGGCCGGAAGCCACAGCCACTCCGTCTTGGAAGGGTTGAGTTTTAGTCGGTTGCCATCCATCCAGACCCGTACGGCCTCCAAACACCGGGACATTATTTCGACGGCCTCATTGGGGTGGTTCGGGGTGGAAATGTATAGCTGAGTATCATCAGCATACAGATGATATCCCACCCCAAAACCACGGATGATCTCGCCCAGCGGTTTCATGTATGTGTTGAACAGGAGAGGCGAGAGCACCGATCCCTGTGGCACTCCACATGTGAGTGACCTCCGGGTCGAACTCTGCTCCCCTGCCAACACACGTTGCATCCGGTCAGAGAGGTAGGAGCCAAACCACCGTAAAATGGTGCCCCTGACTCCCAACCCCTCTAGCCGGTGCAACAGGATACCATGGTCGATGGTATCGAACGCCGCCGAGAGATCTAATAGGACCAGGATAGAGGAACAACCCCTATCTCTGGCCCTCCAGAGATCATCAACCAATGCGACCAAGGCCGTCTCCGTGCTGTGCCTGGGTCGGAAGCCGGACTGGCGCGGGTCTAGATAATCATTTTCCTCCAGGTGACGTGGGAACTGCTGTACCACCACATTCTCTACAACCTTCGCTAAAAAAGGAAGGTTGGAGACAGGACGATAATTGGCTAGGTCCGTTGGGTCCAGGGAAGGCTTCTTGAGCAGGGGCCTCACCACCGCCTCTTTCAAGGCGGCCGGTAGAGACCCCTCACCCAACGAGGCGTTCACTAGGCCCAGGAGCCAGTCGCGCGTAACCTCCCAGGATGCCAGTACAAGCCAGGAGGGACACGGGTCCAATAAACATGTGGTGGGTCGCAGACGTCCACGCAACCTGTCCAAATCCTCGATGGCAACCGAGTCAAACTCCTCCCAAAGCGGTCCCTCAAGACTCGCCATGGGCGTCTCTACTGGACCACTGAAAGGGGCCCATCCCATCCGGATTTGAGCGACTTTGTCCTGTAGATATTTCCCAAACTCCTCTGCTCTGCCCTGTAAAGGGGCTTCCCGCGGTCTCTCAAACAAGAGGGAGCGAGTCACCCGAAACAGGGCAGCAGGGCGGTTATCTGCGGACGCAATAAGAGCGGCACAATATTGACGTTTGGCCGCTCTTAGTGCCACAAGGTATGTCCTCAAATAGGCTCGTGCCTGTGCTCAGTCAATTTAAATGTGCCTGTTGAGAGCTGTGTGCATGAAAATGACTATGAATTTCCAAATGATGTAACTGATGAGGAGAGAGACCAAAATTAACTAAAACTATAAAAATTGGAAATAGCAAAATCGAATTTGACTAACTTGCGAGTTCCTGATCTTGCCAGTAATTTTTTCCATTAGCTGAGCACATAGAAATCTTTCTAATGGATTTAAAAACAAAATAAAACAAAAACAACGGAGATAATTCAACAGCCTGCACATAAGAGTTATATTCTACTACTGAAAAGAGTCCTCTTGAGATTTCTGGATTGTAGACAGACATGCCTCTGATTTAAAAACCAATATAAATGCGCTGTTTGGCTTGTTGTATTCAAACACTTTGTAGATTGGGTACAAAAGTGACATCAGAGAGGAGAAAAAATGATACAGCACACATTAAATACATGATGCTGTATTTGACCCAGTTTCAAAATGGCACCGTTGTTCCCTGCAGCAAGTGAATTGCTTAGCTTCCTCTTCTCCCCTGATCTTATCAGTATTTCCTAAGACAGATCTGTCACGACTGGTTTTGTTAATAATGCCTCCTGTGATCTTCAAGCAAAGGTTGCCTGGCAGATTTCTCCTCTTCCTGCTGACTGTCAGGATAGGAAATCACAATCTTCAGGAGTGTTTGACACATAGGCAACTGGGTTGCAGAAGGGTCAAAAGGAAGGGTGCGCATGGACTGAAAATATGCAGACTTAGCAGCAGCTGCTGCTGGGACAGGAAAGGCAGACCCCGTGTCTGACTTCCCTTGTTTACTATCTTTGGATGTCCCAGGGTTGGGGCACGGGGCGGGGATGGGAAGAGGCACTGGGTATAGAGCTGAATGCTTAGCACAAAAGCCAGCACTATCATTGAGGCAGAGTGATGTTATACCTTTAATGTGTAGAAGAGCCAACAGAACAAAATGTTTTAGCTTGTCAGGATCATTTATTGTTCTGTCTTAGGCTTCAAAGAACTTAAACAGCTTAGTTCTATCATTTGTGCCAAAGAACTGGGGGTTACAGAGAAACCCAATTTTTCACGACTTTAAGTCTAAATTAGATTTCTAAATTGAGGCAGCATATAGACAAAGATTGCAGTGACATGTTACATCTCTTCATTGCAGCCTGCTTTATGGAGGCAAGCAATTCAGAAAGAGGTCACTTAAGAAGAAAAGGCAAAAGCTTCCCTTTCAATGTGAAGCTGAGCCTGCAATTGCAACACTCTGTTTTCTGATGGGGCTATCTCGGCCTTTTATTTTGAGTAAATCCCTGTGTGCAGGCCTAATTAAGAGAGTTCGTGGTTTGTTCATGGTTGCAGCCATCAGGTCTGAACTACCTAAAGACATGTAATTGCTTTGTCTCAATTAAAGCTTAACATTCACTAATAGATAAAATGGGAAGGTCCTCTCAAATTGTACCTTGAAAGTACAACTTCATAGAAATGGTTCAAAAACCTAAATCTAAATACCCTGATTATCACCAATTCTACCTTTTTGGGACTCCTCACCAAAGAACATGGAATGGATGCAGTAGAAGCATGAGCTAGAGCCAGTTAATGGTCAGTGGTAGCAAGTGGAATCTAAAATCTCTTTCCCTCCACTCTAAATTATCCATGCAACAGTATAGAGTTAATGGTATGTTCTTGCTCTGTGTTTAAAAATGGGGAAAAAACCTGCATATTTTCATCTTGTTCTTTTCATCTTTTGTTATGTTTTGAGCATGATGATGATGGTAATACTGTGTCTTATTGCATAATAAGGTTAAGGTTCCCCTCCCACATATGTGCTAGTCATTCCCGACTCTAGGGGTGTGCTCATCTCTGTTTCAAAGCTGAAGAACCAGCACTGTCCGAAGACGTCTCTGTGGTCATGTGGCCGGCATGACTAAATTCTGAAGGTGCATGGAACGCTGTTACCTTCCCACCAAAGTGGTTCCTATTTTTCGACTTGCATTTTTACATACTTTCAAACTGCTAGGTTGGCAGAAGCTGGGACAAGTAACTCACTCCGTTACACGGCACTAGGGATTCGAACTGCCGAACTGCCAACGTTTCTGATCAACAAGCTTAGTGTCTTAGCCACTGAGCCACATGGTCTCTTATTGCATAATAGAAGAACAGAAAATATTTTAAAAATAACAAAGGCTAATATAACAATATTGGAATGAATCCTTTCAAAAGCTATGAATTGCTCAGAAAGAGAACCATCTGGTCTAGGAATTAAGCCCCAGGCACTGCTAGACCAAATGGCTCTTTTTTGAAAGCAATTTTACCTAGAGTTCAAATCCTCCCCTTAGGCATGAGGTAGGCTGGTTGGGTGACTCCCTTAGCCCAACACACATCTAAGGGAGATTGTTAGGGGAGAGGAGGAGAAAGGAGATCTAAGGGAGATTGTTAGGGGAGAGGAGGAGAAAGGAGTATTGATATATTCACCATTTTGAGTTGTATATGAGAATGAAGAGGGATAAAAAAAATACTGGAAGTTTGCTTTAGCCTGTTCACTGTTATTGACTATAATATCTGAAACCAGATGTTCAGAAGGAGAAAATTATCCAGCTTTGAGAAAAATATAATCAAGATTGTCCTCTTCTGTAATTCACAAAGTGCTAAAAGTACTTGAAATATCTACTACCTGAACAATTTCTCATTGCCCGATTCATTAATGGATAAGAAACTGCATAAATCACCCTTCATACCAACCATGGAGATGCCTCATGGCACAGAACAGGTAAAATACTGCAGTCAATAAACAAGAATGATGTGAAATTTTCCTTCCAGACTGCAGACGCTTGAATTGGAACACTTGTCATTCTCTTATGTCATGCCCTGCATACAGCCTACTTGGACACCAAACACTTGTTTGTGCATCAGGGAATAACATCATTGTCACTAACTAGTATCAGATCAAAATAATGTACAGCCTGGTTCTTTGGGAAAACCACCTCTTATCAGAATACGAAAAAAAGCACGCCCTAAAACTTTAGAAAGTACGCTGAGCCATTAATACGGACTATATTAGCAGACAATTGAGCAAGGGAAACTCAAAGAAGGAAAGCCAGTTTCTATGATGTGATTTGTTGATTCAGAATAAATAAAAGTTGAAATCAGATTCCTTTTTCACAATTAAGCTCTTGTGAAAGAATGCAGTCCGATTAATTCTAGCCTTGATGGGATGAGAGGAAATTGAGAATTTAAAAAGAGCATTGTTGAAAAAGTTCCTTCAGGATATTGAGAACTGAATAGCAGGTAATTCCTCGCCCAGTTAATTGCCCCCTATATGTTTTTAAACAATGTAGAGGAAAGGACTCAGCTGCAGAGCAGCTGCCCAACAGTTGATCTGTTTCCAAGCTATGAGTGAGAATGTTATTATAGGAGCAAGAAGAATCCATAAAGTGGCCACTGTAGTTCTGCCGCTGTTGAGCTTCATGGAAGCCCTGTGCAAATAGCTTCCTAAAGAACCCACGGCCATCAGAGATATTGAGGTGGGGGAAGAAATTCTCTAACAGTTTCTAACAGTAATGGTACTATTACTTCCTGTGATCTTCATTTTATCCCTCTGTTAATGTAACCTAGGATTGTGTTGGATTTTTGGCTGCTATTACACATATATGGGCTGCTGGCTCATATTTAAATGATTGTCTACTAGGAACTCCAAGTTCCCAGTTACTGCTATTCAGCCAAGTTTCACCCAATCTGTACCTGTACATTTGGTTTTCTGGCCCAAGTATAAAACCTTACTGTTTTTTCTAAATTGAATTTCATTTTGTTAGATAGCGGCCAGTATTCAAGTCTGTTGTGAGCCATCTGAATCTTGAACCTATCTTCTGGGATGTTGGCTCTTCCTGCCAGGTTGGTTTGTCTGCAAATTTATTGAGTTCCCCTTCTATTCCCTCATCTAAATTGTTTGTGAAGATACTGAGCCTAAAACAGAGCTTTCCCCACTGCTTATTTCCCTCCATGTAGATATAGTTCCATTAAGGATTACACATTGAGTATCCATCTGGTGGTAATGCTATCTATCCCACATTTTTCTAGTTTACCAAGAAGTTAGGTTGTGGTCTACTTTGTCAAATGCCTTAATAGCAGCCCTCACAGAAATGTGGTGGAGATTATTCAGAGGAAATATGGAAAAATCTGTCTTTTTTCCTCATAGGAATGTGGTGGGAGAATTTTCCTTTCAGAGACCAGGGACAATTATACTACAACCAAAATGGAGTCCTCATTATTAGTAGTTCCACTTTCAAAGACATTTTATCCTAATTCTATTAATCCTAATGTGGGTTTTCAAGGCAGGGGGAAATATGAAGAGGCATTCTGAGAAAATAACGTCCTCTGAGACATTTATGGCAAATGCTCTACCTTACCCCCACTGAAATGAACAAATGCCAGAAGTGCTTGGCATGTGGGACATATTCCATGAGCTGAAGCTATCTCCAGGGAATCTTGGAGATGTTCCTTCATGTTAAGAGAGAGATATGTCGACTGCAAGCTCTTCAGTGGTCTTTCATAGAGTAAAACATATCCATTGGATAAACAGGTAAACTTCTAGTATTCTTGGGCCATCCTAGAAGTACTCTTTGGAGCAACAGTATTTGCTGCTGATCAAATATCACAAGTAACAGCACAGATAATTTAGTGATAATAAACAAGATCCGTTAGCAAATGCCTGTGGGTTCCTATGGTTTTCCAGGCAAGAGTTCTGGAGTGGTTTGCCCTTGTCACTTAGCTGGCTTTGTGGCTAAGGGGGGGACTAGAACTCATGCTCCCTTGTTTTCTATCCTGATAGTTTTAATCCAGGGGGCCTCCAAACTCTTCAGCCCATCAACCCCTTCCTGAGGTTTCAGGTTGTTCATTAATCCACAAACATTTATTACATTATTACCCCAAAACATATTATTATATGAAAATAACTTAATAAATACTACTTTACCTAATAGTACTACAAATGTGCGGTCAGGGGAGGCAGGGGAGGCAGGGCCTCACCTCTCTTCAT
The DNA here is from genome assembly GCF_964273705.1 of Natrix helvetica. Lineage (NCBI taxonomy): Eukaryota > Metazoa > Chordata > Lepidosauria > Squamata > Natricidae > Natrix > Natrix helvetica. The sequence continues at coordinate 182,595,451 of NC_138548.1, forward strand.
GAAATAATAGTATATACTATATATATAATATTATAATATATAATATTATATATAATATTATAATATTATATACATCCGTCTGGGCGCGCCCAGGAGCTGCGGAGGCAGAAATGTTGTCGGCGCTTCCGGATGATGAAGGAACAAAAGCGACTGGGTTCCCTGAGGCGGTCCGGGTGGACGAAAGAGCAAGCGAGGCAGCCTGATCCTCGGTCGCTCGCCCGCCGGACTGCCTCGGCGCCATTCTGGCTATCTCCGTCCAGGCGCACCCGGGAGCTGTGGAGGGCGGAGGCAGAAATGTCAGCGCTGCCGGAGGACAAAGCTTCCCATTCCCATTTAGGCGGCTTCCCATGCAGGCGGCAAGGCTTGAGTGGGGTGAATGCGCAGCCCCTTTCGTTGCTGGAACATTCAGGCGGCTGCGCTTTCATGCCTTTGTCCTCCGGCAGCGCCAACATTTCTGCCTCCGCCCTCCGCAGCTCCCGGGCGCGCCCGGATGGAGGTAGCCAGAATGGTGCTGAGGCAGTCCGGTGGGCGAGCGACCAAGGATCAGGCTGCCTTGCTCGCTCTTTCGTCCGCCTGGACCGCCTCGGCGTCGCTGTGGCTACATCCGGCCGGACAGACGAAAGAACGAGCGAGGCAGCCTGATCCTCGGTCGCTCGCCCGCCAGACTGCCTCGGCGCCTGGGAGCTGCGAAGGGCGGAGGCAGAAATGTCGGTGCTGCCGGAGGACCAAGGCATGAAAGCGCAGCCGCCTGAATGTTCCAGCAATGAAAGGGGCAGCGAGGGCAGGCGGGAAAGCAATGAAAGGAGCAGCGAGGGCGGGCAGTGGCTGCAGGTGGCAAGGCTTGAGCGGGGTGAAAGCGCAGCTCCTTTCGTTGCTTTCCCATTCACCCTGCTCAAGCCTTGCCCGAGGGAGCTGGGGATCGGGCTTTGGGTTGGTGGGAGACCTTGAAGGAGTGGGGGGGGGAAGGGACTGGCGCCGGTGGAGGAAGCAATGCTACATGGATCAGTGCACTCCACGGTCCCCTTAATGTTCACTCAGGAAGGCGGAGAATGGGACCACGTGTGCTGGAGGCTGAGGCTGAGGCTGCCTCAGCCTCCTGCACACGTGGTCCCATTCCCCGCCTTCCTGATGACGTCACCAGCCTCCCCAGCCATAACCCTCACTGCACGTCACTGCAAATGATAATAACAACGTTGACTCCTTGGATTGACCTTAATTAACCATTAACCTTAGGGATCACTATTGACCACCATAGGGAGCCCTGCTTCAACCACTACATCAAACTGGTTCTAATAATTAATTAGTTCCCCATATTTAAGTCCAGAAATGGTTCATGGGAATTACACAAAATACTCTTAGGGATATATCCAGAGATAAAAGCATTCACTAAGATGCTAGTCACATAGCAACCATTTATGTAATACAAATATTGTATGAAATAATTCCTATTGGTAATCACAGTGCTAACTGAAAAAATATAGCTACATTGAAATATTCATTGATTGGGTTTATAAATTACTTTGCTTAGCCTAACAGTTTCTGAATGGAAGGTAGAAAGATATATCCATTACAGTATTAAAAAAATAGGAGCAGAAACTTTACATGAGAGTTTGAAAGCAACATTCAAATTTTTAAAAATGGTAAAATATACAGAATTCTCTGTGGGAAAAGAATACCATTGTTGTTGCTCCTTAGTAAGGCAAGAGATAGAGGACTGGAAAAGTATTTTCAAAAGCATACAATTTTTGCTTTGAAATAATATGTTCAGAAGATCAACTAAAAATACAGCATATTAAGAACAAACTATTTCCATAATAGCATAAAACTCATAGACCAAACAGGAATGGGACATCATCAAATCTTATTCCCAGTGAAATTAATTATAATAGTCACTCTTGGTTTCTGTCAGGTAACTGAAAAAGGGACTTTAAAATGTATGTATAAATTATGTGCCTTCAGGTGCTTCTCTGTTGAACAAATTAGGACACCAAATATGGTCACAACATTCTCTTAAACACAATAGGGATGCCTTTGGGCACTTAGTGCCTTTCAGACAGCTGAATTGAAAATAAACATATTGGGATACTTATTATTATTACACAAATAAAAAATAATAGTATCAAAGTAGGAGAAAATAATCTTTTAGGGTAATACATGCATTAACAAACATATTCTGATTCAAAAAGAATGATGGCATACTAATTAAAATTGATAAGAAAAAGAGGGTGGGGAAACTCTAAATTTTTATCATTGATGGTTTAGCTGTAACAGAAACATTTTACCAGATTTACCAGATTTCCATCACTAAGCAATGTGATTGTAAACATATCACATGACCACATTTCTTAGTGATAGCAATCCCAACCGTCCCCTTTGCAGGTGTCAACCAAGAATCCCACATAATCTAGACTTACAACTTCCTGCTGTGTTCCAACAATCAAAGTTAATGGGGAGGGCGGCAGGAAGTTGTATGTCCTGGTCACAGCAAGCCTTTTCTTAGAAGCAGGCTGCTGGGCAGCTGAGACCTATAGAATGTGGGTGGGTGAGTGAAGGGTGTTACTGCTGCATTGAAGTGCAGGCAAGTGAGTGGGAGTGTGTCTCCAGTGTGGCGTGAATAAGGGTGGGCAAGTGGTAGGTACTGTGTTCTGGTGCAAGTATGTCTGGGTGGCAGCTCCTCACTTACTTGAAGCCCACATTTACCTTGCTGCCTGCATTCAGCCATCAAAGGCTACAGGGAGGGGCACGAGAAGGAGACATATGGGCAATAAACCTGTGTGTGGATGTGATAGGAAATAGAGAAGGAGATGACAGCTTGATGAAGACCAGGAAAGCACAGAACCAGTTTGTTCTAGCACTCAAGGCCATGAACCCTGAGAATGGAATGTGGACTGCTCTAAACATCTTAGCATATCTCAAAACACTATGCGGCTCTTTATTGGCTGAAGATGAACTAATCATGGGGAGAGGATGGGATGTGGAGGACAAAAATAGTAACTTTTCACACAGGAAACTTAGTTCTAGCCTGACTTTATTGCAGCCAGCAACCTATCACTTCACCCAAATGGAGTTGAGGGTCTTTCCTTTCTAAGGGACTTGACAGTCTGACAGTGACAAAGCAGTGGGAGCAACTTACCAGGTCACGGTCATGTGACTGCAGGATGTAGCAATCGTAGTGTGAGCCAGTTACCAAACACCTGAATCACAATCATGTGACTGCAGGAATGCTGCAACAGCCACAACTTTGAGGACTGGTTATAAGTCCCCCCTCATTCATTGCTGTTGTAATTTTGAATGATTGCTGAATGAGTGATTATAATCTGAGGACTGCTATAGTTCATATAGTGACAAACAACATATCTCAGTAATCCACATTGGACAATTAAGTAGAGATTTATCTCCTTTCATTCACTGGAACAACCCCCTCCCCATTCAAAAAAACCACAAACAAATAAACAAATAGCAAAAGACCCAAAACACACAAAAACAAAGCCAAACAAACAAACAAAAAAACTGAATCACAATCCTAACCCAAAGCAAGGCCTGAGAGAAAAAAAATACTAAAATAAATAATAAATAACTTTAACATAAAATATATCAGGGAAATGGACTGAAAAAGGATAATCAGGAAGTTTATTAGAAAAGTAATGTGTATTTGAGGAGTTTTTACCCATCTTTATTAGAAAAAATAAAAGATAACAAATAGATGTATTCTTTTTTGGCAGACAGATTCTTTTTAAAGTTTTGAGGACTTCTAAATAGTTCCTTTCTAATGTGGATGCTGACATGGAATTGATAACAGATTTATATATAAAATCACAATGGATTCAAAGTTTGAAAGTGGAGTTATATTTCATATAAAATGATATGTACTTTTTCAATTCTCAAATTTGAAAAAATAGCTCTGCCTGGTTGAAATCTTGAAAGAAGCTAAAGCCAGAATGGAATGATAGTAGAAAAGAGAGGTTATTTCATCTTCTTGATGATTTTATGTATGCCTTTGCTTGTTTGTAAATGCCTCCCAAATTTATTTTAGCGCCTAAGGAAGAATACTGAGATGTTAAAGGAAATAAACCAGCACCCAATTTTTCTGAAGCAGAAAGATCTACAGTTAGCATTGTACAACATGCTATGTTCTAAATCTGCTTTCTTCTTTTTTCCCCCATTCACCTCCTTTTCGGCAACAGTCTAGCTTTATCAGCAAAAAAAAAGGGAGGGGGGAAGGGGGCTGCCATGGTTAGATGGTCACGCTGGTTTTGATAAAAAGGAAAGATTTCCTGAGGGAAGCATTTTGGGTTGTTATTCTGTTGTTTTGTAGGATGCCATTTGACAGACAACACCCCTTGGAGCCATTCTTTTCTATAGTGAAAAAATGCCTGAGTCCCTTGTGCAATCTGCCCTTTATGACCTTCTCAAATATGTAAATATAACAGGAGATATTTAGGGAGAATATTGGTTTTGGCTTTTGACTGAACTGTTGAATGACACATCTGGACTGAAATATGAATGAAATCAGAAACGGTCCTAATTTCCAACATTGCTCCCCCCCCCTTCTTCCTGTTCCCCTCTGTCCTGTCCCTGCTACTTGTGAGGGTAAATATATATATCTCTTGACAAGTTTTGTCCTATCCTCATCAATGAGACTAATTTGACAATTCCTTGGTCTGATGGAAAATGATGGTTTTAAGAGGTCCATCTTATCGGTGTGTTTTCCTATTCCATAGAAACTGTCAAAAAAAACTTTCAGGAAGCTAATCAGTGAATACACAGATCAAATGAGATCAACTTAGCATAATTTATAGGCATTTTGGCAGAAAATTCCAGAAAGCTTCTCTGTGTTATCACTCAAGCAGACAGGCTGCCTTCTTTGCATAGTGTAAGACATGTGTTGTGATTCTCTACATATGGAATGCAAATTTGTCATTGAAATGCCCAAATAGGGCAATGAAAATCAATAAATGTATACTATTTTTTCTGTGGTAGCCCTTATATTGATTAATAAACTCAAATGAATGAAACCACCACCAAATACCTATTTCCAGTTTAATAGAATCAAATGTACATTATTCTTCTAAAAGTATTGATAGGCCTCGCCCTGGAAAAGTGTCATTATTTTCACAATTCAAAACATGATAGGAGAATTTTTCACTGCAATTACAATTCATTGAATTGCTGTACTCATAGTTTTAGTTTCTGGGTTTTTCCTGCATTTATCCATTGATTCGCTATTAAGCTTATGCAGAAAAATTGCTAAGAATGTGAGCAGGAAAATCTACAGTTAAAAATAGATCTCCTCAGAGCCAAACCATATAGAATGAAAGAATTACAAATGGGTCTTCTGATGTTTTTGCTTTTGCTGAAATGGAGGTACAGGAATCAGATAGAGCTGTAGAATAAGTGTCCTACCTCATTTCCCAATAACTTTTAGCCTCCAAGGGGAAACAAAATATCCCCTTGTTCTCCAACCCAAATCAAAATCTCCAATGGCTGCATTTAGCCTTTCAAAAAGTTCTGGAACATTCAGTAATAAATATCCTACTATTAGGCTTAGTCTGGCGTTCAAAACTTTTGTATGACATTATTCTAAAAACAGAAACTGCATGTAAAAAGGATACCTTACCAGTGTAGTAACTGGCAGGACTACAGTCTATCCCGAAAGGAAATAGCTCTCAATCCCATTTATATCCAAGGAAGAAATTAAGCTTTTTCTACTGAAAAATATTAAAATGAAATGTAGTTAAATTTGGATTCCTTGAAGAATGGCTCTCTGTGAACCTTAGTGTTTTACAGAAAAAAAACATGGCCAAATCCCTTACATATGCAAACAGTAAATGCTTATGCTTTCCAGGTATCAGAGCCTGAATGCAAGGTTTGTCTACTGCAGGGGTGTCCAAACTTGGGAACTTTAAGACTTGTGGACTTCAACTCCCAATTCTGGGAGTTGAAGTCCACAAGTCTTAAAGTTCCCAAGTTTGGACACCCCTGGTCTACTGTATTGAAGTAGGAGGACTAGGCTGACAGTCTCTCTCTCCAAAATCAGAAAACGTATTGATCTATTCTTTAGCTGATGAATTGCAATGATTTTTATATCACTTTCTTCCACATAAAGAATATTTTATTCAGAGAATGTATGTATGTTTATGTAGAGAAGGGGTGTCAAACTCACGGCCCGCAGACCAGATGTGTCACGCACTGGCCATGCCCACCCCCAGTTGAGCAAAAGGGGAAAAAGTCACAATATGTCACGTTGATGGCAATGTGACACAGCGAGGTTGACACCCCTGATGTAGAGGGGAGACACACCCACACTCTAATTCACACACATACACACACACGCCCCAAGACAAATTTATATTAATTGCAGTTTTACAATCCATCTTTTCCCAGATGCAAGACATGTTTTCTTTGTTCATAAAATCCTAATTCAGATTTTCAAAGCAAGATGACTATTTCTCCCATGACCTGAAATTGATTGTGAAGTGAAAACAATCCTCTGTATCTCCCTTCCTACCAACTCACAATTCCTTACCAACAAGCTACCGTAATCCCTTGATCAACTGCAGCCACCTGCACAGTAAATGTGCTTTTTCACTGAATTTTGGGGTGCTCTTCTTCATGACTCTACATCTGCCCAGAGTGAACTAAGAGGTCATTTATTTATTGATTGACATTTTTATATCACCTTTCCTTATGAACAGCTTGGCATAAACTATATGCCAATCTCATAAACTTTATCTTCTTTTATGAGCCTTAAAGGTAGGTTAAGGAAAACAAATGGACTAACCCATGATCACCTAGTGTGCGTCATGGCTGAATCAAATTTGAAGCATAGACCCTTCCTTTCCACCTCCTATACCGCACAGGCTGTCAGGTTCCACTTAATTAAGGTTTTGTTAAAGAACAATTACTTTCCAGCACCATTTAATTTAGCCCAGAGAAGTTTAATATTTAGTAAAGGCCTAGCTAATATGGAAAGATTTTATGGTGTGTAAAAGTATCTTAATATATAATCATGTAAGCAGCCTCACTGTAATGAAGGGGGTGAGAATCACAAAGGTATGAGTTCAGCCTTGAAATTCTGGTACCCCTAAAGATGAGGGCAATCTACTTTCTCATTCTGATATGTCATGGGCTATCAGTTCTGTATGACTCCATTATCCAGGAATGGATGAATTAGTTCAAGTTCAAGATGAAAGAATAGTCACCACTGAAGAAATAGATATTAATTTATTTTAGATTAGACTTTCATACTCATCTTAATTTAAAATCATTTTTCTTAATCCTTCATTTAATTATAAATCACGGCACAGCAAATTTATATTCCCAGTAATTAGTATTTTAAGGTCATAAGATGATTGGAAAAAAAGAAGATATGGAGGAAATAATGAAATGTGAATATATACCCTATTTTTCTTTGCATTACACATTGCTTTCATTATTGTAAATTGCTTATAAACTGTTGACAATGTGGAAAAATCTCAATGTTTGAACAGTGGCATTTTCCTTATCTTTGTTTCTCTCACACTCCCCCCCCCCCAAACTACGTTTCAACTCTGCTTGGCTGTCCAATAAAAAGTTCATATTTTGTTTTAAATATTTTGCTGGGGGGTGGGGGGAGAAACAGATGACAAAAGGATGGCTTCCCTTGCACTCATTTAGGTCACATATAAAAAGGAAATGGCAAGGCCCTTCACTAATAAGACAGATACCCACTCTTGGCATTTTAACTGTGTATCCATGAATTTAATCATTACTGAATCCTTGAAGCTAACCATTTCCTGCAATATTGGATAATCTGTGGCTCTTCATATGTTGACAGATCAAAATCCTCACAATCCCTCACTACTGACCAAACTGAAGTTGATTGTATTGAGGTCCACTATAAAGTAAAATATATGTGGCAAAAAGCAATTTCAGAATATACGAGAGAAACAATGTTCTTAAAGTCCACATAAAGTTCCGTGGTAATTTTGCTAGCCAGTAGACAGAAACTGTAAGACGAACCTATTTCAACTCAATGGAGGAAGATGAGAATCACAATAGATCAGAATCACGTACAGAACTTACTCCTGTTAAGATTCTCCTGTACGTGGATCATAATTGATTCTCCTCTCCTGTGAAGTTCCATACAAAGCCAACCCTGCTTGTAATTTTCAGGCACGAAAAGATTACACAAGGGAAAGAGTGAAAACGAAAGATCCACCAGGAGAAATATTGGAAACAATATCATATGTTTAAACTTGCAAGAGGTCAAAATGTCAGGCTGAAAATCCTTTCTGTAAACTCAAGAATCATCTATACTTAGAACCCAATAATTATTTTTACACCTACCTGTTCCCCATTATTTTATCAAAAAACACTTTGAACGGGTGGCAGACTATTCTTTTTACTTATTTGTGGTCTCTTTTATTAGCAGAATAATGCCTCTTTTATTTGCTTCCAAAACCAATAGGTATTCTAGATGAATGAAGGAAATGTGTTGGCACAGTATTTCTTCCCCTCTGTCTCTCCCTCTTTCTCTGATACTTATAAATGATGAAGGAAATTTTTTTTCACACAATGAACATGGAAGTTACAAGTTCGCAGAACAAGTAATTTCAGAGCTTCTGAAAGGCCAGTAAAAAAATGTAGCTGGAAATGACAAATGAACTATTATTTTAACTATTAACTAATTAATAACCAGTTTATGACGTGAACAGGAAGGAGCATCTATTATCCAAAAAGTCTACTTCAGCATGAAGAGATCTTTTGAAACTTTTGACTCCTAAAAACTAAAGGACATATATTTGCAAAATTACATTGTAAATTACCAATTAGTAAAGGTTATGATGTCAAATGCCATTCTTTGTATATCTTTCCCTCTCCCACAAGCACTTGCTTTACCTCACCAAGTAGCCAATGATAAAAAGAAGAAAAGCATCATTAAACTTTGGGACCTCCTAACTAGGAATATAAAGATACTATATATTATTTGATTGATCCATACTATAGTTATCTACAGGTAGAGATCATTGACTAATGTAACAATCCTCATTAGATCGTTTGGAGGATGCTACTCTGTTGCAGGTATCTTTATTTATATCAGTGTGTCAGGGTTCCAAGAACTCCAAGGCAGGTAGATTCCTCAAAGAATAGCTTCATTGGAAATATCAAATTGGCACATATCTGGTGAAAACCAACTCTGGGAGGCCCCTTGGTTTTCACCTAATTAAAAGTAAAAGTTTTTCCCCCTCACCCCAAACAATCAGTCACATGGCCCAATCAAGGCAACGTCTGCAGGTCTGGTGACATCACTCCTCCTTCTTCTGGCCAGGTATGAGAACATCCTTGGTTCCCAGGGGAAAGTATTTTATTTTGACTACACAACCCCAGCTATCCCTAATCCCCCCTCCCCGTCCCTTGCTCCAGTGTGGCAACACTGAAGCTCTAAGATGGCTTCGGCCAGGTCAGCTTTAGGATTGACACAGTGTTCCTTACATATTTGGTCTCTGTGTGAGCTGGTAGAATGTTCTTTGAATGCTACAGCCTTTGTTCTGTTTCATGTTAAAAGTTTTTTTTAAAGAACAAAGGAAGGTATCTTGACTTTTCCCCTTCACTAAACTGGGTATGGGTGTGACCAGCGGATGAAGCATCTGGCCTGCAGGCTGCGAGTTTGACAGCCATGTTCTAGATAATTCCAGAAATATTTACAATTATGAGCATTCCTTCTAATATAGAATTTAATCTAGCTCCCTGTCCCATGTTGACAGTTTCTGAACAACTTAGGGCTCCTGAGACATAATATGCTTTGATGCTGAAATGAACCTTGAAATTTGCAGAACTAAAACAATCAGGAGGAAGAATTTTCTGTAATGATATCATTGTCCTGTAATTGACATACATCCATATTCCCAGACTTACATTCTCCAGACTACAATAGGCAAAAGAGCCTGCTTTCCTTTAACATGAACATTTAACCCAACTGAGCAATTTGATTTTATTATTTTTGTAGATTAATTTCCATTCACTCACATGGCCCAATTTCTCTGCTTCCATTTGGTAGCAAAAAAGCATCACTGCATTCAGATTAAGAGCCCAGGGCAGGGTGGGTGGTGGGTGGTGGAATCCCTCAGACCCCTGACAAAGTATTAAGTAATCTGAACATCCTACAGAGTCATATATTAATCTTCATTCCTGCTTCTCTCGCCAAGCCCATAAATACAGAGATCTAATTATTGCATTTTTAATGACTTTGTTGTTTGATTGTTGGATCCTGAAACAGGTGCCAGGAATGAGAGCACTGAATCAGTATGGCAGTGAGATGAAGGTCCCTGGCCCAATTTGCATTGTTCCGCAGAGGAATTGGCTGAGAGGACTGATGAGCCTCATATTCTACACCAATTGAAGGAGGTGCCAGATGTGCCCCATCAAATCCAATATTTTAGAACTGAACAATGAAGAGAGATGTTTTGAAGAGGAAACGGAAATCTCACACTCTTTATCTCTTTTCTTAAGCTGTCCCAGATATGACTTTGCAATAACTGCCATTTGTTTAAAATCTGAAGTGGAAGGTTTTGGTGCTTTCTTCTGATGTATGTACGAAAAGGAGATGGGGAAATAAGCAGGGGTGGATTGAAAAATGTTAGCAACTGGTTCTCTGTCCGGTTGCTGGTTGGGCATGGCCATGGTGGGTGTGGCCTACTCGGCCTCCTGCACCACGATGGGGTGGGTGTGTTTTCGCCCTCCCCAGGCTCCGGAGGCTTTTTTTGAGCCTCCGGGAGGGCAAAAACGTCCTCCCCCTGCTCTGTACAGAGAACAAGGTGGGTAAGGACTGAGGCAAGACAGGTTGGTAAACAATAATAGCCTTTATTCAGCTATTCTCTAACAGAAATAACAGAGGCAACTCCGGAACTGGCAACAGGGAACTTTATGTCTGACAGCCCTTTATATAGCAGCTGTCAGGCAGAGCAGCCAATCATGAAACTTCTTTCTCCCACCAAGCGGCTGTCAACAGTTCAGCCAATGGGAGGCGCCTCTGTGTCAGCACGCTGGTGAATCAAGGACATAACACCCCCGGGCTCCAGAGGCCCACCAAAGGCCAGAAACGGGCCTATTTTTGGATTTCCGGTACTTCCAGTGGGCCAGTTTTTCACCCTCTACAGGCTTCGGAGGCTTTTCCCGAGCCTCCAGGAGGGTGAGCCAGGGCCAGAGGCTCTCTGGAGGCTGGAAATAGTCTTGTTTCCGGACTTCCGGTAGGCATGTTTTTCGCCCTCCCAGAGCCTCTGCACAGGCCCTGAACTTATGTGGCAAGATGAACAGGCCACGTGGAGATCCCTGGGAGGGCGTGTCAGGGCCAGCCGGTCCTTGCAACAACTGGTTCGGCGAACCCGATGCAAAATGAACATCCAGTTCACCCGAACCAATGCAAACCGGCTGAATCCCATCCCTGGAAATAAGTGAAAAAGCAGTTTCCTCCTGTATGTGAACTTGTTTACCTAGACATGCATATACTTTCTTGAAATTCTTGAAGTCAGGCGTTGCCAAATGCTAGAAAATTTTAATTTCCTATCTAGGGGGGGGGGGGATCTTATTCTGTCTTGTGTTGATTGGCTTTCTGAGCATATACAGGTAGCAATAGCACTTACCACTTAGACATATACTGCTTCACAGTGCTTTACAGCCCTCTCTAAGCAGTTTACAGAGTCAGCCTATTGCCCCCAAACAATCTGGGTCCTCATTTTACCCACCTTGGAAGGATGGAAGGCTGAGTCAACCTTGAGCCTGGTGATATTTGATCTGCCAAATTGCAGGCAGCCAGCAGTCAGCAGAAGTAGCCCGCAGTACTGCACTTTAACCTCTGTGCCACCATGGTCAAGGTAGTCCTTGACTTACAACCATAATTGGATCCAACATTTCTGTTGCTAATCAAGGCAGATATTGAGTTTTGTCCCATTGAATAACCTTTTTGCCAACACTATTAAGTAAATCACTGTGGTTGTTAGGTGAATCACGTGGTTGTTAAACAAATCTGACACCCTTCCATTGACTTTGCCAGCTGGGAAGTTTACAAATGGTGATCACATGAGCTTGGGACAGTGCAACTGTCATAAGTACATGCCAGTTGCCAAGTGCCGGAATTTTGATCCTGTGATCATGGAGATGCTGCAAGGATTGTGTGAAAAATGGTCATATGTAACATTTTTCAGTGCCATTGTACCTTTGAAAGGTCACTAAACAAATGGGCATAAGTCAAGGGCTACCTTGACTTACATTACTTCAACGTGGTTTGATTATAGGCAGAATTTAAATACTTGACAAAGTTTAAACATGTTGAATATTTCACTTTGCATTGGAGGACCACAGAAATAATAACAACAGCAATACTAATAATAACTTCTTGAGTCTCTTAAACAGCAGAACAGGGAAACTAGGTCTAATGCTGTCTTATAACATCACCAAGTCCAAAGCTGGCAAAGGGAATTACTCTACAGAAAAGTCAGTTTGTCATTGCATTCAAGCCATCAGTCAGATTCACAAAATTATGTCTTAACACAAAGAAAGCTCAAGGACTGTTCCTAGGCCAGAATTTTGTAACTTTTTCTCTAAAAAATAGAAAGCATACCAACTGGCAGGAGAAAAAATAGCAATAAATTCTTGTTTCGCACAATGTAACCATTCCTGCCACACTATAAAATTATTTATTTTTAATAATTGAAGCCAGGATGTATAGTAAATAGAAGCTTGCTCTACCTCACATAAATTTGATTTGAATGTCCATTGAGTTCAAGTCTACTCAATGTTGTTACAATTAAATCAATTAATTCAATATTACAGAATTGTATGATCTGCCCCACAGGGGCTGTTTCTTATAGTAAGTTTAATGCCTGCCAATTAATTAATTTTATTGTTGAAAAGGAGTAGCACATGCAATGGAAATGCTTCCCCTCTTCCCATTATGAATGCTCTGAAAGTTCACCCCCCCCCCTTTCGTGGCTACTTTTGAATCTGCTCCTAACGGAACTTTGCACTTAACTACAACCTGAGCCCTTAGCAAGCCAATTGATATACCAGAGTTCTTTATATAGAACATAGGCAGGATATTATTTTAAGTGTACTGTATTTCTTAAATGGGATATGAAGCCTTGCAGGTTGAATCTAAATAGGTTTTGATAAAGGAGGAAAGGGCAGTTGTGCTTCTAGATAAGAGTCAAATATATAAAAAATGGCAAGGAGCCACCATAGAGGTGTCTATGAGAAAAAATAGGAAAGCAAAATATCATAGTAAATTTAGGAGCAGGAGAATCTAAATTGCAAAGTCTGACAATGGTAGGTTTGAAGGGAAAAGAAAGCAGTAACTGAACATGAAAATCAAGCTAATCAAGCATACAAGAGAGAGAGAGAGAAAGAGGGAGGGAGGGAGAGAGAGAGAGAGAGAAGAAAGGAGAAGCTTTATAAATAAAGAAAATACAAAATATGATATTATCTTGGTAATAATTTAACAAATACATTTTTCTGTTTGAAAGTGGTATAAAATTGGCTACCATCTCCTTGTCCAAAAGAAGATTGGAGCATTGGCCTCATTCTATATAAAGTTTAAGAAACACACAGTGAAAACACTAAAAGTCTCTGTTGTAAATACAGCACATTGCCTTTAATGGGGTATGTAAATATTTCATGCTATGGATGTTCCATGAAATCTGGCCTCACAAAATCTTCTGTGTTACAATGGAATTCTTTTGGCAGGAACTGATGGTTGCTTTTGCTCGTGCTAAATGCAGAATCCCTCTTAAGATTGCTATTTATGTCCCATACTGTGTTAAAAATACATGCAATTGTTGCCTTGCTCCCTTCCACATAAATGAGCTGACAAGTGTTCCAGTTAGTTGTGAACATACAATTATACTCCAACAAATCCACTTTCAAGCACTAATGGCTCGTAAACATTTTTAAAAGTTCTAAATGAGAGTATTTGGACATTTGGACTGCCTTGTAATGCTATTTATTCTGCATCCATCCTAAGCACAGGGTGTCTTTGGACATAGAGAACAGTTGTAAAATTGTGATTGCCCAATGAAGTGAATTCATGTAGCTCAAAATGGTATTGAAAAGCCATTAAGGCTGCAGCGGTTCATCTTGTTATACCTTAGAAACTAGGAAGCACTGTGTTAATTGACAGCCACACATGAGGGCAATATCATAGGATTGGTGAAGCTGAAAGACGAGGGGACAGAATTAGTGCATGCTGCTGAAGACACTTATAGAGCCACCCTTGAAAAAGGAAGCTGTGAATACCAGCTGGAAACATTCCTTACTTTTCAATCACACCGTACAGTCCTATGCATCAGAGGTTGCTCCATAGGTTCCAGACCCCATTTCATAATCAGACATCTTATTTCAGGAGCAACAAAGATAATTAAAAATAAATAAATAAAAGGAACAATTACTGGGAAATCAAATCTGATTTGCATCTCATTCACTTGATCCAGAAAAATCACTTTAATAATGGTGCTTGTGCAGAGACATAGTTATGCAGATGGCTTTTGTAAAAGGTAGATTCCCTAATTATAGAGAAATACTTCTTCATCGCCACTGATGTTCCCCACTATGGCAATTGGAGGCAGAAACATTCTGCCAGGGATGGTTTTATTGTTGTGGGTTTCATTTCCTTGTGGATTGCTTCAAGTTTCTGCAATTGGCAGAAGGCTTTTGTATAAAATAAATCAATAAGTTATAGCTTCTCTTTATTATTCTCTAACAATAAATGAAATAATTGTGCATTCCCCATTTTACTACATTTCTGAAGAAATTGAGTTCTGGGATGATAACACGGGGAAGGTTGTAAAGGTTGCCCTATTGAGGACCTAAGAAACATTTGCCTTGGCAGTAAAAGAACTGAAGGATAGTATTATTATAGCTTCATCCACTAGCAATGAACAGACCAAGGGACTTCAGGAAGAAACATTCCCTTATTTCCATCAAGAGTATTATGAAGTGGCCTTATTCAGTGGGCAGAACTACCAGTTGCAGGTAATGTTCATCACCAGGTCTTACCTGAGAGGGCACTTGGTTCCATCTGCCGGACACCCTGGATCTGAAAAGCTAGTGTGACCCTATTCCTCAATCAAGAAAAAAGGACCATTGAATTCTACTAAAACAAGGACACCCAGTGAGGAAAGGTCAACTCAGATCTCAATAGATCTCTCTCCCTCTGTTAGATATTAGCATATATCGTAGCAAGTCTCCTCTCTGGTCTGTCGCTACGGCGGGAAACAGGTATCGTTCTGATTGGTCAAGAGGCGTACCCGCTTCCTATAAAAGGGGAACCCTCCGACCACAGAGCAAGCTGGATCACTACTACTACTAATAAAGAGCTGATAAGTCACTACGTGTCCGCAGTCTGTTCTCTCGTTGCCCGAATCCAACATTGGCGACGAGGATGGGATCGAGAGACAGATAGGACGAAGAAAGCTACTTCAGAATCTCAGGATTCGATCCAGCCCAGGAATTCGGCAGAAATTCCGGCAGCCATCTCAGGACACCGCAGCGCGGCAAATTCAAACGAAGAGAAGATGGCGATGCACACTCCCCCCGCTCCATTCGACCCGACGAACGACGAATGGGAGGCTTTCATGATTCGTTTCGAGTGTTTTCTCGAAGCGAACGAATACACGGGGATAACCGATGCCCGAAAGAAAAACATCTTCCTCGGCTACTGTGGGCGAGAAGTTTTCAACACGGCCAGAGACCTCTCCGCGCCTACTCCGATACAAGCGGTATCATGGACAGCGCTGCAACAAACTCTACAGACTCATTACGCGCCAAAACCTTCCCGCCACGTTTGCCGCCAGGAATTCAACACGCGGAACCAGAAGGCGGGAGAATCAATCAACCAATATGTTGCAGCTCTACGTAAAACAGCGACTCATTGTGAGTTCAGGGATCTGGACGAGCAAATCCTGGCAAGACTTGTGTGTGGGTTAAAGGACATTTCGCTACAGAAAAAACTATTGGCCAACCCGAATTTAACCCTCCAAATAGCACTCAACGAAGCAAGAGCATCCGAGTCAGCAGAAAAATCGTCGGAAACAATACAACGCGGGTTCAACATAAGCCAGCCAGCACCCAGACACACCAGAGTCCACTACGAGGACACCGACCCAGGCTACGAGGATCCCGAGTTCGAGGACAGTCACCTGATGCGGAGCAGTCACATGAGGCCTGGGGGGAGACCCGGATTCCGTTTGCCACCCGGCGCAAGCTGTGGAGGGAATCACCCCCGGTCTACCTGTCGGTTCAGGAACGTTGTTTGTTCACACTGTAACAAACTTGGGCACATCGCACGAGTGTGCCGGAGCGAAGTCCCTGCCTTCTCACGGCAGCCTCCAATGTATCGCCAACAGAAGCCCAACCCAGGGGCTTGGCGAAATCAAAAAGGGCGCCCAGAGAGAAATCCACAAGTGTTTACCCAGAGAGACAATTCCCATAGAGCTGAAAGGGCGTATTCCCAGAGAGATTACACACAAAGAGCTGAGAGAGCGTTCTACCAAGACGCTCAACAAGAGTATTGTCAGGATACGGATGCGGAGATAGAGTTGACCCAGAGAGAGGAATTGCGAACCTATCTCACCACAATAAGTCAGGTCCGCACCAAGCGGCCTAAAAAGCTGAAAGTCACAGTCCTCTTGGAGGGCTCTCCTTGCGAGCTGGAAGTTGACACAGGATCATCCCTGACGATCATTTCATGGGCATCCATGAAAAAGGCTATCCCTAGCCTCAAAAAGAGCCAACTACGCGCACCAGACATCCTGCTATGAGACTACCAGGGGAACCGAGTCCCCATCGTGGGCCAAGGCACGTTCCAAATTCGTTTCAAGGACATCGTAGCCCAGCTGCCCGTGACCATCGCCAGCGCCCCGTTACAGAACCTTCTAGGACTAGATTGTTTTGAAGCCTTGGGGTTAGAAGTCACCGGGATCAACGCTGTGGAGAACAGCAGCGCTGAACAGATTTTTAAGGAGTTCGAGGATGTGTTCAGCCCCGGTCTTGGTAAGTATGTGGGTAAACCAATTTCATTCAATTTAGACCCCAAAGTGGCGCCAATCCGACTTAAACCGAGATGAGTGCCTTTTGCACTCCGCCCAAAAATAGATAAAGAAATAGATAAGTTAGTAGAGCAAGGAATCCTTGAGCCGGTGGATCACGCGCGCTGGGAAACTCCCATTGTGACCCCAGTTAAACCAGACGGGTCCGTCCGCATCTGCGCAGACTATAAATGCACAATTAATGTCGCACTACAACAAAGCGCATATCCTGTGCCAGTGGTGCAACACTTATTGCACTCGTTGGGGCCAGGAAAGATATTTGCCAAATTAGACATGGCACAAGCTTACCAGCAGTTGCCCGTGGATAGCGCCACAGCGGAGGCCCAAACTATAGTGATGCACAGAGGAGCATTCAAATGCAACCGGCTACAATTCGGTGTGAGTATTGCTCCAGGTCTGTTCCAGAGCGTCATGGAACAGCTTTTGCAAGGGATACCGGGAGTCGTCCCATATTTCGACGACATCTTGGTGTCCGCTGCAAATGAGGAGCAACTATTAAAAAGAGTCAGAACTGTTTTGGCCAGAATCAGAGAGAAGGGTCTCCGCCTCAAAAAAGAGAAATGCCAACTTAACGTGCCTAGCGTAGAATTCCTGGGATATAGAATTGATGGACAGGGAATACACCCCACTTCAAAGAAAATTAAGGCGATCCAGGACGCCCCCACACCACGAAATCAGACCGAGTTGCAGGCCTTCCTCGGACTACTTAACTTCTACAGCGTTTTTCTGAGACAGAAGGCGACCGTTGCTGAACCGTTACATCGACTACTCCAGAGGAACGCAACATGGAAATGGGGACGATCCGAAGCAGCAGCTTTTGCCGCAGTAAAGCGCCTGCTCACCACCGACTCGCTGCTAGTGCAATACAGCCAGACCCTACCGCTGGTATTGACCTGCGACGCATCCCCATTCAGAGTCGGCGCAGTCCTGAGCCACAGGATGCCAAACGGGAACGAAGCACCCATCGCTTTCTACTCCAGGACTCTTTCATCAGCCGAGAGGAATTACAGCCAAATGGACAGGGAAGCGTTAGCTGCCGTTGCTGGAGTAAAACGTTTCCACGAATACCTCTACGGCCGCGATTTTGAACTGATTACAGATCATAAACCGCTGTTGGGACTTTTGGCAGGAAACTGCCCCACACCAGTCTCCCTTTCTCCACGCATGACCAGGTGGACTGTTTTCCTGGCCGCGTACTCATACAAGTTAATTCATCGACCGGGCTCCACTCTAGGACATGCAGACGCACTCAGCCGTTGCCCACTTACGGATCTCTTGCCAGACCCCACTCCCGAGGTACCGGTATTGTTAATTGACTGTTTGGACTCAGGACCGGTTTCTTCCTGCGACGTTGCCAGATTCTCTGCTAGGGACAATATAATAAAGCAAGTGCAAACCTGGGTTTGGAGGGGGTGGCCGAAAGGAAACATGGGCCCGGAATTCAAGCTATTTTGGGGGAAACGAGATGAACTTTCTGTGTTGCAAGGTTGTTTATTGTGGGGGGATCGAGTTGTTATTCCTTATGCGTTACGTAGGAATGTATTAGAAGCATTACATGTGGGGCATCCGGGGATCGTGAGAATGAAGGCATTAGCAAGAAGTTATGTTTGGTGGCCCAACATGGACAAAGAAATAGAGGAATGGGTGGCCACTTGTGATCCATGCCAAGAATCGAGACCAGCACCCCCGGAAGCACCCGCCACTGAATGGGAGAAGCCTAAAGCACCCTGGTCATGAATACACATCGATTTCGCAGGGCCAGTCCAAGGTCAGACCTTCCTTATAGTTGTGGATGCATACTCCAAATGGTTAGAAGTAGTCCTAATGACTTCAACCATGGCAGAGGCAGTCATTAAGGTTCTACGGCGACTTTTCGCCACTCATGGCCTGCCCGACCTCCTGGTCTCCGATAATGGGCCCCAATTCACGGCCATGCAATTCGAAACGTACTTAGCAGGTCAGGGAATTCGGCATGCCCTCGTCGCGCCATTCCATCCGGCTTCAAATGGACAGGCGGAGAGGATGGTGCGATCCGCAAAAGAGGCCCTCGCTAGGATGGGTCCAGGTGATTGGCAAACACGCATTGACCATTACCTCCTAATTCAGCATATCACCCCCAGTGCAACGACGGGTAGGAGCCCCGCTGAACTACTCATGGGCCGCCGTCTACGGTCTCACCTGGACCGTCTTCACCCAAATTACTCTGCCACATCGCCCCCAGACTCTACAAGCAAAATTCGGAAATTTAGCATAAGGGATTCAGTATACGCCCACAACTATGCAGGGGGAACATTGTGGATGCCGGCTAGGGTCATTGGCATCACGGGTCCACGATCGTATTTGCTAGAACTTGAAGATGGACGAAATTGGAAAAGGCACATCGATCAACTACGAGGTCGCCTGACACACTCCGACCTACGGGACGCAGACGAAAACTACCTGCCAGCACAAAGTCAGCCATCCGAGGATCCCAACACAGAAAATCAGGACACCTGTGAGCCCAGGGTAGAACAACAGGTCGAAGGCGAAACCGAACGAAGCCAAAGCGACGAAATCCAGCGGATCCCCGAACGTGAAACAGAAAAAGCAACCGATCCTGAAACCACTCCTAATCAACCAGAACTGTGGCGTTCCACCCGTGTAAGGCAAACACCCACTTATCTTAAGGACTATGTAACAAACCAGAATACTCCGTCTAAGAGGGGAGGGGTGTTAGATATTAGCATATATCGTAGCAAGTCTCCTCTCTGGTCCGTCGCTACGGCAGGAAACAGGTATCGTTCTGATTGGTCGAGAGGCGTACCCGCTTCCTATAAAAGGGGAACCCTCTGACCACAGAGCAAGCTGGATCACTACTACTACTAATAAAGAGCTGATAAGTCACTACGTGTCTGCAGTCTGTTCTTTCGTTGCCCGAATCCAGCACCCTCCCTCCCTCCCTCCCTCCCTCCTTCCCTCCCTCCCTCCCTATATGTAAAGAGGAGACCAATGTACTGTTTTTTCTTTTTTTTTCAGCACCCAGCCAGGATGAATTCTACATGTTAAATGCTAAATTTATTTATCACTTTTTCCTCATTTTTATACAGTATTTTTTTTCTTTGTTGTTTTTCTTAGGGCTGAATGTATGCTTTTGTTTGTTTCATTTTGTTTGTTTTTCTGTTTTGTATTTTAATATATATAAAAAAGAAAAGTTGGTGTACAGCTCTAGCTTTGTTCTGATTTTGAAATAATTTCCATTGTTTCTTCATCCTTTGTGAGTCTTACATTTTTTTTTGGGGGGGGGAACAATTCTCTGACAAGCAGAATATAAGTATGGTAAGTAAACAAACAAATAGAAATAAATATGTGATCTGGTTTGGTTAGACTATTGGTCCATCTAACCCAATACTCTCAAAGGTTTATCCAGATACATGAGGGAGGTATTCCTCATAACTAGGTGTCTCATACGTTCAGTAACTGCAACAGCAGAGATGCTAGAAACCAAATCCAGAATCCTCTCTGTCAGATGCTGAATTGTGCATCCATTCCATGGGAATCTTCAATTGTTGTTCTCCTATTCTCCATTCAGCTAAGAAGGTGAAAGAAGGATCTATCCATGTACTCCCTTTCATCTCAGGCTTGGTATCAGAGTATTGGCTCTCCCCATTTGTTTGGGATGAAGCCTGTGTTAGGAAATTTTATCTGTTCTTCCAAATTCTAGATTGTATAGGAATGCTAGGCAATTAAAATTGAGTCTATATGAATGCACTCTCTTGCATGTGGATGTTTATTGAAGCAGCAATGAGAAAATGATGGGTATGAAGCAGATCCCTCTTCTTTATTCCCCCAATATTAAATGAATGGGGGTAGGGAGCTGAATTGCTCTCATATTTAATTGGTGCTTGTTTTTCTAAAAAACATTTTTCTATGCTAAATTTGAACAGATTCACCTATGATCAAACTAAGACGTATTTGAGATCAACTATGTGGAACCTGTAGAACTGGTGTATATCAAGGACAATTAAGTGTCATCTTTATAAATTAAGCTATGAAGGTAATAAAAATGTAAATCATATTGTATTCTCTTCGTTGCTGATTCAATAACAGACCAAGATTTGTCCTGCATTATATATGAAATGGCCTTGAGTCATCAAATTTGCCCATCCTTTTTTTCGCATATCTTTTATTTTGTTTTTAGTCAAAAATTTTCTGAGAAAAAAAATTCTCTTGGCTGAATCACTTCCATGCCTGGTAAATATAGAATCATTTTTTAAAAAAAAAACAATCCTATTGCCTCCAATTTCTGTAGTTCAGTTTGGTACGTGTGTATACTTGTTTGTCTTTTTGTTTTTAGAATTGCTTCCAAAATTAAAAACAAACTAGTGTCTAATAGGAAAGTCAAAAAAAACTACTTGAAACCTCAGAATAGTCAAGTGTGTATGTGTGCTTATCTGCGTACACGCCATACAGTTTCAAAGATTTTCAAGCAGCTGTTTCTGTCAACGTGGGTAACAGGATCCATCCCAAGCGATGGAAGTCTGACATAAACTTGGATTCAAAAGATGGTCCTTCCAGAGGATTGTGTTACTCCCAAAGTGTACTGTTAATTCAAAGGCACTTCTACAGAACTTTCCAGTGACATGAGCTGAGTGGATCCTGTGCATTTATCTTCAGAATAAATTAGTTGAACACAACAACACTCCTTAGTGTTGACATACTGCAGAGCAAAACGTTTCTTTGGGAAGGTACCTCCACTAATGCTATTTTTCCATTGCAGAAATGAACTATGAAGATGATGTTCAGATATAGAAGCCCATTTGGCATTTTAAGGGACTTAAAAAAAGAAGCCCTGAAGCTCCTAAGTATATCCAATTGCCTCACACTGAACTACATGAATTCCAGCAAGTGTGACCCCTACTTCAGGCCTCTCATATAATAGTACAACTGCTGTCAAGCAGCTAGCCCTACTTCTTAGCTGGATGATACTTTCAACTAGAATAAAAAGCAAAGAAAGAAAGGATGATGCTTCATTGTTACTGGCAGTTACGGGATCTCAGGCTAACGTGGACTCAGATCCCTCCCCTTAATTCTGCAAACAAATGGCTTAATTATCCTTGGACACACAATCAGGAACAAAAAGACTGATTGTCCTACTCAAAATAAGCTGTTCACAGACAGCTGCTATCCAGGAGCAATGCAACAGAGTACTATGGCTGCTTTCTTTTTCCTTTCTGCCTCATGTTGTGTCTTGCATGGGAAGAACAAAATCCTGCAAGATCAAGACATTGACAAAGGAAAATATAGCCCCTGATCTTCATCCTCAATCTGAAAGAAATACTTTTTGGTTTAATTTGAGAAGAATGTAGAGACATTGCAATCATTCTTTCAGCCACTGCAATGGAGTATTGTGGGTTTGCTTTTGAATAAACTCCAAATAGATAAAAATACAGTTACATTTTACTCCTTGTGGACTTTTTGATCTTCATTTCTGAACTCAATCCAAAGGGTTCTTTTGTCATCTATAGAGCCTTCACAGTCCCACAATTATTCTATTTCCATTCTATCTTCCTCCACATGGTCCGGAGGTTTTGTGACCCAGGTGAAATACAGTGAAGTGGCTATTTTTTAAAAAGGATCTTTTTATTGATGGCACTCAAGTTGTAGAATTTAATTACTATCCTGCCTTTTATGAATAAATTAAGGTGATGAACTTACCTCCTCCTATTTTCACCAGGACAACCCTATGAGGTGATTTGCGCTGAGAGAGAGTGACTGGCCAAAGACACCCAGCCAGCTTTCATGCCTAAGGCAGGGCTAAAACTCACAGTATCCTGGTTTCTAGCCTGGTGCCTTCAGAATCAGAATAGAGCAGGAAGGAACCTTGGAGTTCTTATAGTCTAGCACCCTGCTCAAGCAGGAGATCCTATACCATTTCAGACAAGTGACTGTCCAGTTTCTTCTTAAAAGACTCCAGTGATGAAGCACCCACAATATCTGAAGGCAACTTCTGTTCCACTGGTTAACTATCCTCACTGTTAGGAAGTTTCTCCTTAATTCCAGGTTGCTTTTTTCTTGATTAAGAACTGGCCTCTGAACCAGTTCCCCAGTCAGCACGGCATTTCCATCCATTGTTTCTTGTCCCGCCCTTTGGTGCTTTGGAAAATAAATTGACCCCCTCCGCTTTGTGGAAGCCTCTCAAATTCAGGAATACATGTCCCTGCCTAGTTCTTCTTTTCTGTAAGCTAGCCAAACCAAAATCCTGGAACTGTTTTTCATAAGTTCTAGTCTCCAGGCCTTTAATCATGTTAGTTGCTCTTCTTTGCACTTTTTCCAAAGTCTCAACATCTTTTTTATAATGTGGTGACCAAAACTGGATGCAGTATTCCTGGTGTGGTCTTCCTAAGGCTTTATAAAGCGGTACTAATACTTCATGTGATTTTGATTCTATGCCTCTGTTTATACAACCAAGGATTGTATTAGCCTTTTTGGCTGCTGCCGCACACTGCTGACTCATGCTTAAGTGATCGTCCACTAAGACTCCAAGGTCCCTCTCACAGTTAGCTGTTTTTGAGCCAGCTATCTCCTAATCTGTACTTGTATCTTTGGTTTAAGTACAGATTAGGCTCGAAAACTGAAACTGTGAGAGGGACCTTGGAGTCTTAGTGGACGATCACTTAAACCTGAGTTAGTAGTGTGCGGCAGCAGCCAAAAAAGGCTAATACAATCTTTGGTTGTATAAACAGAGGTCACCAGTAGACCAAACTGGCTCCCTTCCCAAAGAGATTTCCCAGAGTTGGTTTCCTACCAGTGCAGACCGGTTCGGCCAAACCTATAGTGATTTGCTGGCCTGGGTTGTTGGAACTGATAACAACCCAGGCCTGCCACGCCTCTGAACCAGTTCCCCGGTCAGCATGGCATGGTTTTTTTTCCCCATTTTTTAATGTTCTGCACATGTGCAGACCTATTTATGGGCAACTGTGCACATGCACGGAGCGTGCGCCTGGAGTGCATGCATGCAAAGTGAGCACGTATGCACAAAATTGCACGTGCACTGAACTGGCAGTAATGCCAACAGCAACCCACCCCTGATCCTGATGTAGATTTATCAGGCGGTGAAGTAGGTTTGCTTTTCCTATTTGTTTTTATGCTATTGGACAAGGTACTGTTAACTTGTTTCTGGAGAGGTTTTTAATTTTGCATTTATCCTTATAACCTATCCTGAGGATCTGCATATCAAAGCTTATGAGAAAGAAATCATTCCCATGCAAAGAATAGGCTACTGTCCTACTTAGTGTACCATCAAAACAGTTGTTGGCTATCCAGCCCCATGAATGTACATCTTTGAACCATCTATTTGCAACACATGTATACACACTCATTCGCATGTCACATTTCTAGCAGCATAATATTGTAAAACAAAGTCAGTTCTCTCCATTTTCTTTTTTCCCTTATTCTCTCTATGCCTTTTAAGACTGTTGCTTTGCCATACATAATGAAACCTTTTATAAAAATTACCAGCTGCAGTTTTCTGTAACCTCTAACAGTGCTGTTCAATGAAAAGGCCCATAATTATTACCATAGCAACTGCAGTGTGTGGTGTGCACGGTAAATCTACAAAACAAGGCTTTGTTTTTCAAAAAGTATCCTATATTAATTTGTAATACAGCTGTTATTTTTAGCATTTGTAAACGAACAGAGGTTTGTAAGTATCTGTTCTTTTTTTCCATGTGCATTCACTTTCTTAGGTTGTCCCTTCCTTCCATTTTCCTATCCTGCCTCTCTATATTGTTTAAGAATAGAACAGAATAGAATAGAATTCTTTATTGGCCAAGTATGATTGAACACACAAAGAATTTGTCTGGTGCATGTGCTCTCAGTGTACATAAAAGGAAAAAAAGAAAAAAATACATTCATCAAGAATCATAAGATACAATACTTAGTGATTGTCATAGGTTACTAATAAGCAATCAAATCATACTAGGAAACAAACAGAACAATATAAATCATAAAAATACAAGCAACATGGTTATAGTCATAAGTGGGAGGAGAGAGGTAATAGGAAGAATGAGAAGAATAATAGTAATACAGTCTTAGTAGATAATTTGACAGTGTTGTGGTAATTAGTTGTTAAGCAGAGTGATGGCATTCAGGAAAAAAACTTTCTTATGTCCAGTTGTTCTGGTGTGCAGTGCCCTTGTTTTGAGGGCAGAAGTTGAAACAATTTCTGTCCAGTATGTGAGGGGTCTGTAGATATTTTCTCAGCCCTTTTTTTGACTCATGCAGTATACAGGTCTGATTTGTATGATTTGTTATTATTAAGTGCCGATTTGTCTAAAAGGTGATATTGGGATTAACAGGTATTACATGAGACCACACAGAGTAATATCTGTGAATCCATAACAAGCTGTCTCCTGTAATTTTTTAAAAGTTATTTTTAGGATACCTTGATAAATTGCAGATGGTTTAAGAAGAGGAAATCCATCTATCTCTATTTCTAGAAGGCTGTGTTCACTCTATGTTCATCCATTTTGGTCAAAAAAACTAAGCACAATTATTTAGAGCTAAATGAGCCACATAACTCATGTAAAATGGACTTTCTATGGCCTTAACCAGTGGTGGGTCCCTACTGATTCGGCCAAACTGGTAGTGGTTTGGCGGCCTGGATCGCTGGAATGGGCAGCGAACTGGTTCTCCAGGCAGTGCCTATGGCGCTGCCATCTTGTTTTTTGCTACTGTGCATATGCAGAACAATTTTTATTGCATTGTGCATGTCCGTGCAGTGCACATAAAGCACGCACATGAGCGAACCAGCAATAGTGCCTGCCGGAATCCACCCCTAACCCTAACCCTGGCCTTAACAATTGATTATTTCTGTCTTCAGCATTGCAGGGTCTAGGCTTAGAGTTGTGTTAGATCGGGTAATGGAAAGGCACACTCAGGCTAAGGCAACAACAGCTCATTATTGTAACAGAACAAGTATGTACAATCCAGCAAAGATTCAGTCTGACAGCAGCCCTTTTATAGGGAGCTGTCAGACCCTTCGACCAATGGGATTAAACCTCTGTTCCCGCCAGAACAGAGGACCTTGGTAGAAACCATTATAACAGTTGCTAGTATCTAACACCCCTCACCTCTTAGATGGAATCATCCAACTGGTGACGTAGTCACGCAGGTAGGTGGGCTTTTTGGTAGCTCTGCCAGACCTGCGCAGTTCAGTCGGAGGGTGTTCTTCAGACAGGTTGGACGGGCCTGTTGGCTCTGCAGCTTTGCTTGGTGGAAGCTCCTGGAATCTTTCACAGGCCGTGGCTGGAGCTTCTTGAGCCGGTTCGCTCGGAGCTCGCTACGGGCCTGCAACACAAGTACCTAAGTATCCCGGTGTATTCGGATTTGAGTTGGCTGTGGAAGGAGTGACTTCATGCTCCTTTTGGGTAGGGCTTTGGCTAACTCATGCAGGAGTTATCTCTGGCTGCCTAAGAGTGGAGTTGGAGAGGCGGCCACAGAGTTGGTCAACGTGCCTTCTCCAATTCCGACCATCCTTGAGCTCTACGAGATAAGAGCGAGGTCCGGTGATGCCTATCACTGTAGCAGGAATCCACAGAGTTCCCCCTGCGTAGTTGTGGGCGTAAACTGAATCCCCTACGCTAAAGTTCTGGATTTTGCTTGCGGAGTCTGGGGGCGATGCGGCAGAATAGTTTGGGTGTAGCTGGTCTAAGTGGGACCTTAGCTGGCAACCCATGAGAAGCTCGGAGGGTAAACCATTATAACAGTTGCTAGTATCTAACAAGTTCCCTGCTCAATCTACTTCTGGCCTAAATCCCTTTTACATGAATTCATTCATTCTGACCATTTGGCCACATTTTACTACTTCACTGTTACTTTCTGGATAGCCACCTTCCAGATATGGATACAAATTCCTTAGCCACATACAAAACAGTGTTGCACATACTTTGAAACTGAGGCAGAAGATGTTTTTCAGATATTTTTTACTTTTCATTAAAGTAGCCTCACTTTTTCTTGTTTCCAGTTGAAAATGCCTCTTTTTTTAAAAAAAAAAAGATCAACTCAATAATGTGATTTCTAAAATGGTGGAAACATTTTTTAAGGCAACCACGGGAACCTGAAAAAAGCTGGATTGCTTTTGATTTAGTGAATGCCAAAAAGGTGCAGAGCTTGCATGACATCCAAAACAGTTCTTTTGAATCATTTTAGAAGTGGTCATGCCTTTAGAAAATGATCTATCACCAATATTCCCAGATTGTGCTTGGAACTTTAAATTCCCTTTAAAAAATCCCCTTTAAAAACCCCAGAGTTCAGCAGCTGAGGAGGCAGAAATGACACATTGGGTTAATGATGTACGTATTATATATATAATAACTTTTAGTATGGATGATAATTTGTACGTTTCCTTCCTATTGCATTTGGAACATCATCTTCCTTCTTTTCCCAACCATTCAGGAAAAGTTTGACAATCCAGATGTCACCCCTATCACAGGATTAAATTTGGAAATGAAGCTGGTGTCATTCTTAAATCTTAGTCTACCTCTCAATGTTCAAAGAAGCTGAAATCATTGTACTGATCACCTTTTTGACTATAGTGGTATTTGCTATATTCTTGAAGGCTGTTAGCAGAAAGTGAAACCACATAGACATTTTTAAATAACATCATGCAGACCTCAAAGCTTAAAAGCTTAACAAGCAAGCAAGGTTTATCAATCTCAGGCTGTATTTGGCAAGTAGATGGAAAAAATAGGGCAGATTGCTTCTTTAAAACATATTTCATTTGACTACCAAACATTGAAGGCATTCAGGTTGGCAAACACAATTGTACATTCAATTTGATAATATTCCAAAATGCATTCCCAATTTCTCCCCAGCTCCCTTTATTTGTCCTGAACACTCTTTCTCCAATGTCTCGTGGTCTTGAATTTTTCTTTCTTTTTTCTTTTCAGATTTTCAGTGGAAGCATCCACTAGATAGCGCCTGTTGCACAGTGATAAAGCAATATAGTGTCATTGCAGTTTACATGAAAGAATACTGAGAGGAGCTGGGAATTAAGTGAGACCAGAAATTATTATACACTCTCGCCAACTGACGCTGGTTCAATAAAAAGTATTGCCTTATCTACTTTATGTCTCTCATTCATTTGTTTGCGACTTAGTCCTTTCATTGGAACAGAGACACAATGTATAGCTTGGCTACCAGGGTGATTTACAACCATGGAAGTTAAAAGATTCTCCCCCTCTCCATCTCCCCTGTTTCTCTCCTCTTGTAGTGCTGACACCAGCAGATAAGAAAATGCATTTCATAGTGTGACATCATTTTCAGCAAATCAATGCCATTTAAAATGCTGAGCACTCAAGCTACAAATATCGTGGCTACCGCTAAGGAAATGGCAGGCAGATCCTGAGCTAAGAAACCGCACTGGTGTGCTCATTGCCTTTTCTGACCTCCACCTGTAGTAGGGACGAAACAAAGAGGTTCTTTTATTTCCATATTTATACTGTCACTGGCCAACTGAGCATTTCCTTTCAGCTCGTACCATGTGGTTTTGGCAACTTTCCCTAGTGGAAAGCCAGCTGCAGACTGACCACAGAATATGATAATGGCTTGTAGTACAAAGAGTTCCAGGCTGCATGAGGATTCATCCCCTGAACCAAGCGGGCATGCTACAGGGGAAAGGGCTGAATGTGGGTGATCCCTTATTCTAAGCCTGGCACTTCCTCTTGCTAGGAATCAAGAGATGATAAGACCACTGGAGAGCCAGGCTGTTGCCATGAGCAGTGTCTAACAAGGCCATGCGGTGTTTTGAATCACCGAGTAATGCAAAATGGATCAGCTCACATGGAAAACAGATTTTATTTTTGGAGAGAGAAGGGACAAAATACATTCCTTTTCTTTGGGGGAATTACACTGCCTGGATACTTAATAATGCTGGCAAAGCAAACTATTGATAGCAGAGGAGAAAATGCCTTTGATTCTCAAATTTAGAAATGCAGCAAGTGACCATATGGCTCAACTACTTTCAAGGCGCACAATTCATGTAAACAAAGCTGTCAGATAATGGGGTTAATGTAATGTGGCCTGCCACTGTGACCCATCAGAGGTGACAATCACAGGAAAAGTCTTTGCTGTTTGTTGAGGCAGTCTTGTCATTCTAATTGTGAGAAATTATAGTGATTGAGGTTGATGGGCAGTTGACAATGGGAAATATATCTTACAGATTTATTAATAAGCTATTTATTTATTAAACAATTTTATATGGACAACTTGTGCACACATGATTCTGGGCAGCTTACAACATTAAAATCTTACAACAAAGGTTCCACATTGTGGGAAGAAAGTATATTAAAAGATACTCATAATCTGTATTAAGGTTGGAGTAGACTTCTGCTACATTACACTGCATGGAACATATGGCTGTAATCTGGAGACAGTTGCATAGGTGTTCTTTTTGTATGTCGGTGAATTTTAACAGTCCCCGTTTGAACGTGCTTTATTTTCCTCCACCTCCCAGCAGGAAGTTGTAACCAATCACAGCAGGGAGAGCGCACACCTGTACATAACATGCAGTTGGCATTTAGGACATATTTACATCAGCCTATCTTGCAGCCCTCTGCAACTTCCACTTACCCATCGACCTTGTTGTAGTGTAGGTATGCAGCGATGGCTATGGACAGTTGTGTGCAACTCTAACTCGGTCTTAAGTCTTAGCAATAGCTTTTTTTAAATGGATGTTTGAAAACCTACTGTTGTCTGTATGAAGCTTACACTCCAGTGTTAAAGAAATGCGAACAAACAGAAAGTATTTTTGGACACTATACATGAACACGAAGGCCCACCCATCTATGTGCTTAATCAATTGAAACATATGTCTTTGCTGACAGCAAAATGAATTTCCATCTATTTGACACACTGTCCCTTTAGTTTACTTGGTCCAAATAAACTTAAGACAAATCAGGTTGTCTGCTTCTTCGTTACCGTCTACATGCAACTGAATTATTCAGAGGTAACCAGATTGTCCTAATTTGCACTTTCCTCTATAGGCACCTACCCTTTAATTGTTTTTGAACATCTGTGGAGAATTGTACAGTTGTGTACTTGCCCTGCTTGTCTTGGGTTTGTTTCTGTCATGAAAACACTGAATGCTAGCATTTCAAGAGGCACCAGAAACAGCCAGGATTGGCATTGCACCTGCTCCTTTTGTTTTTATAAATATAGCATCATCATCCTGATGACTACTGCTATTGAATTTCTACATCTTGCACAAAGCAAGTTCTTCTAATCAAGACAAGGATTTCTGAAAGCCACAATCTTCTCTTATTGAGCTAGAGGTTCAGGTCATGGAGAACAACAATGATAAATGAATCCAACAACCTATTTCCAGCTTGACCGCTCAGCCTCTGGGTAGAAATGCTAGAATATTAATCAGAGATGATAATGATGATGATGATGTCATTCTTCAACATGACCTCCCCACATATGCAGACTGGCTCCCCTCCTTTTCCATCATAGGAGGAAGAATATTAATATTCATTTTGAGCTGATTAAATAGCCTAAATATTCTCACATTTGGTCTATAAGAAGAGCTTCCTTTTACAATTTTGGATGCTTCGGCTCAAGGGAATTTTTACCCTCCTCCCTTTTGCTTTGCTCCTTTTAAATTTCTTTAGAGTTTGGATGTTTTTTTTAAAGTTCCCCACCATTTATATTGTACAGTTTTTATTTTTTTTGTTTTTTTAAGCATGATTGTTCCACATTTTGTGGGAAAATACCTTTTTATAATGGGCCTTTGACCGTACAACAAAATAGAAAAGCTTCTTGCTGAGCATCTATTTATCATAAGACCAAACTGGGATCCATAGTGAAACTCTGTGAAACTCATGACCATCTGAAGACCATCATGCATCAACTTTTTTACTTTTTAAACAGAAAGAGAATTCTTTTCCCCTTTTTTGCCCTTGCCTTTGCTTCAGTTTTACTGGTTCTTATTTTGTGATCAGTTATTTTAATCATACTGTTTTAATCATTCTAATTAGTCATTTTGTGTTCCTTTCAGTAGAATAGCCAGACAGGAATATTTTACTAAATAAAGAAATAGTTAACACAATTGCCAAAATTATTGCAGACATTTATTCAGAAGAAATTTCAAATAACTTCCACCATGCTGATGACACTATTCTGATAGCTGAAAATGCAAAGGATCTGTAAACTCTAATAACAAAGGTGAAGAGCGCAGTGAAAAAAATGGGACTAAAATTAAATATAAAGAAGACCAAACTCGTGACAAGGTAGAACAAACAACCTTAGAATTGGCACTAAAGATATTGAAGAGGTAGATAGCTTCTTTCTTTTAGGATCAACCACCAACAGTACAGGAACAAGCAATCAAGAAAGACGCTAGCACTTCAAGCAATGAAGGTCTTGAAAAGATATTCAAATGCCATGATGTGTCTATTATTAGAAATATCAGGATCATGCAAGCCATGATGTGGCCAGTGACACACTACGGAAGTGAAAGTTGAATGTTGGAGAAACAGGAAAGGAAAAATAGTGAACCTTTGAAATTTGGTGTAAAAGAAGACTTTTGCAAATACCACGGACAACCAAGAAAACAAACTAATGGATCATTGAACAAATCAGTCCAGAGTTCTCAGTCAAGACACAAATGGCCAGGCTCAAATTATCCTACTTTGGATACTGTATGTGAAGACCTACCTCTCTGGAGAAGGCTCTAATTCTGGAAAAGATGGAAGGGAAAAGAAGAAGAAGATCAATAGCAGGTGGATGGACTCAGTTACAGTGATAATAAATGATGGTTATAGTTGGAAGGGCTGAAATACCAGGTCAGGGATAGATTGTCATGGAGAAAACCTAACTACTGTATGTGGTTGCTGGGAGTTGAAACAACTTGATGGCACATAATCCATCAACCAACTTTTGATTTTGATATACTCAATTTGAGATGCACTAAACACAAACATATGTTCAGAAACTCTGAAACTTCATATTCAATTAAATGATGTCAACAAACTTCAATTCAGTCAGCTACCTGAGCCAATGAAGATCTGCCTGTGCATTTCCCAAAGATTCTAGGCAGAGGATTGTGCACCATGTTGAATGGTAAATTGGGGGTCATAAGCAGAAAGTGCACAGATGATCCAATTCTTCACAGTCAAATCTTTGGCTCTGGAAGAAGTTCAGGCAATGTGTTCCCAATTCTGAAATAGGTACAACTGAAATGGGGAAAAGGGGAGTCCCATTTTCCCTTTATTCAAGACAGAAAACTCTAACACCAACAGCACATAGATTTTTTTTCTTAGCAGAACAGAAGAAGGTTTCAGAGGCATTAGACTAGTGGTGGGTTCCTGCCAGTTCTAACCTCTTCTATAGAAGAGGTTCCACAAATCTACAGTGCCGTTTAGAACTGGTTCCAGCTCCCTCCCCCTCATCAAGATGAAGAGCGAGAGAAGGAATTCTGGGAGTTGAAGTCCACAAGTCTTAAAGCTGTCAAGTTTGAACACCCCTGGGGTTTTTTTTCTAAAGGGTTAGGGGTGCAAGGGTCTTGTAACGTGACAGCTTTAAGACTTGCTGATCATGCTGATTCAGTTTTCCAAAGTGTATCTTGGTATCAGGCACTATTCAATACTTCCAATTTTATCTGAAACTCTGATTTAGTTTGGAGGTATGGTAAAATTTTCTTGGGAACAAATCTCTCAACGGAATCTTCATGCTAATGAAAGCAGAATCCTCTCTGGGCAGAAGGCAAAGCAACAGCCATATTTCCTTCTGAACTCCAAATGTTCTACATTCATTTCCAGAAGCACTACAAAAATACATCTGACTTCTAATACCGCAAAGACACAAACAAGAAAGAAATGAAAAGAATATCACCTAAGGCAATTTCCCCCGACTTTTTGATCTCAAGATCTATTATAATTCCAAGAGTTCCTCTAGCCATGTTGGTTAGGATTACATGACTTTATTACAGAACATTAAATGGGAAGAATAATTGTTGACAATTCAATAAAAGTGCCACCTGGCTTCAAGAGACTTGTGTACAGATGTTTCATATTATTTTATTAATTAAATCAATTATCAAAACTCCTATACTTGGCCAAGGGTGTTTTAAAACTTCAATTTCCTTTTCATTGTTAGGATGTTCCTACAAAATCATGAGTATATACTTGGGGAATACTTCCTGATTATTTTCTATTACACTTTGATTCACATTAAGTAAGTTACATTCCTATTTAAAACAAAGCTTACTTATGTGTTACAGAAAAATTTGAAAGCTTGGACTGATTAGGATATGCCTTAGCAGGTGTGTATATAACGTAAAATGAAGATTGTGAAGAATTCTAATTCCCACGTTCACTCTGAAAATAGCACATTCAAAACATTTGCAGATGTGAAAACAATCTCTTTGCCAAACGTTTACACTGTACTGATATTATTTAGAAGCACTTTTCTTTAACTGCTGGTGCTGCTTTTCGATACCATTTGCCTACTTATTTTGTCTCATTGCCTCACCATACTTGTTTTAATATCTCAGCATTTAAAATGTTACTTCTTGATGTCATTATCTGGAGACTTCTTCAAACTAGACACAGCCCTTCTTGTAAAAAATATATGAAATTTACCAAGTACTGTTGACAGATTTCTGGATTGATGGACCAATGTTGTAGGTAGCCCAATATAACATATCAGCTTCCCCCCCACCCCAGTATCTCAGTTTGTGACAAATTATTTCTCTGAAAATCCTTTACATGGATTAAGGAGAACATCTCTTATAGCCTCTGGCTTCTCCTTTTAAGATCTTTCCCTCCTCGAAAGCATTAATTAATTCAACCTTGCTTTAGTTATACCATCTGACAAGATCACGTCCTGAGTTGATATGGCTTGAGGCAGAAAACAAGTGTACTGACATGTAAGTCACACTTGGAGTTCTTTTCATGCATCACAGGTCAAATTTCTGCCCACATCTATCGATGGCAACTTAGACATATGACTACATCGTCTGAATAAAAAAAACAGGAGACTGAAAGCATCAGAGGGCAATCAGGCACAGGTTTCAGGGTCTTTCACAGGTTGCCAAGCACAGAAAGTTTATGTTTCATTCTTTGTGTTTTAGCAACGGGCTCTGTTTTTTGGGGGGTAAAGCCTCAATGCAGGGCCCTTAACTGAAACCATCATAAATGATCAGTTGACTTTACCAGCTTGGATTAAGAGTGCATCTGGAATTTATCCCCACAGCCCTGTAGCAGAGCACAATGATTCTGGGTCGTTTTCCTCTCTGCAATTACCACAGAGTTCCTTTCCCATAGAAGCTCATATCTTGCAGAGCAGCTTCATTAATTCAGTCACCATCATTTTCCATCTTATGAAAAGACAGGCACGCATCAGCTTGGAAGCCATTCAAAGCGCTTCTACCCGAACATCAGAATGGATAGTTCAGAGTCCTTGCAGGCAGCTAAAATGCACTTGCCAGACTGTTCCTGAGCTGGACTGCAGGTGCTCTTGGTAGTGACGACGCATCTTTGAAAAAGCCACCCTGTAAAATACCCCCTTCCTTTCCACCCCCACCCCAAAGTGCACTTCCTTTGCTTTGTCAGCAAAGCTCCCCTTGGCCTGTCAAGGCAGCTTTTGAAAAGCAATAAGGGAAGTGACTCACCCAGCAGAATGTGGGAATTATCCTGTTTAGCTTCTCTGCTTTATCCTTTCAGCAAAGTGAGATGAAAAAGCTCAGCAACAAGAGACCAGAAACCTCCTATGTAACTGAACGAAACCAAATATTTGACAGCTCTGGGATCCTGTTATTGAAAGGGGCCTGACCCTGGAGCTGCACTTCCATTTGTCATCATTCTTATCTAATTTGAGGCTTTCACAAAAGGTTGTGTCTACCACCAGTCCTCAGCCATTTTGGAGACTTTCCTTCTATACCCTTTCCTTTGTTCTTGTGCATGTATGCAATAGCTATTGTAAAGCAAGATAACAATAAGTCAATGTTGATTCTCTGACAGTTACCAAGCCATTGTCCCCTCATTATGACAGTTCTCTGACAGTTACCAAGCCATTGTCCCCTCATTGTGAGTCCCTTGTCGTGAGATGGGGCCCAGGGAGGCAGTTGGGCCTGCTGATAGTATACCTGGCTCCTCGCTATACGTCAGCAGCCCTGCCTGAACTCCTCGAGCTGATCTCATCGGTGGTGGTTGAGACCCCCAAACTTTTAGTGATGGGGGATTTTAATCTGCCGTCGATGGGAGAAGCGTCTGAGGGGGTTCGGGAGTTCATGGCTTCCATGACAGCCATGGACCTGACCCAGTTAATTCAGGGCCCTACTCACGAGGGAGGCCACACGCTGGACCTTGTCTTTGTCTCTGGCCAGTGGACGAGTGATCTGGGAATAGGGGATCTAGCCATTATTCCCCTGTCATGGTCAGATCACTCACTTCTCCGGCTTGACTTCCCTGGTGCTACCCCCCGCCGCGAGGAGGCGGAACCGGAAGGTATTAGATGGTTCCGCCCCAAGCGCCTGATGGAACCAGATAGGTTCCAGACGGAGCTTGGGCCACCTCCTGTGGACCTGACCCGCCCCCGAGTAGAGGACCTGGTGGACGCATGGAATAGTGCGACTACTGGGGCCCTAGACCGGGTGGCGCCTTTGCGGTCTCTCCTGCGGCGACGAACCACCCTGGCCCCTTGGTTTACTGAGGAGCTAAGGGTGATGAAACGCCACAAGAGACGCCTAGAGAGTCGTTGGAGATCCTCCCGTTCCGAATTTGACCGAGCACAGGCACGAGCCTATTTGAGGACGTACCTTGTGGCATTAAGAGCGGCCAAACGTCAACATTGGCCCGCCCTTATTGCGTCCGCAGATAACCGCCCTGCCGCCCTGTTTCGGGTGACTCGCTCCCTCTTGTTTGAGAGACCGCGGGAAGCCCCTTTACAGGGCAGAGCAGAGGAGTTTGGGAAATATCTACAGGACAAAGTCGCTCAAATCCGGATGGGATGGGCCCCTTTCAGTGGTCCAGTAGAGACGCCCGTGGCGAGTCTTGAGGGACCGCTTTGGGAGGAGTTTGACTCGGTTGCCATCGAGGATTTGGACAGGTTGCGTGGACGTCTGCGACCCACCACATGTTTATTGGACCTGTGTCCCTCCTGGCTTGTACTGGCATCCTGGGAGGTTACGCGCGACTGGCTCCTGGGCCTAGTGAACGCCTCGTTGGGTGAGGGGTCTTTACCGGCCGCCTTGAAAGAGGCGGTGGTGAGGCCCCTGCTCAAGAAGCCTTCCCTGGACCCAACGGACCTAGTCAATTATCGTCCAGTCTCCAACCTTCCTTTTTTAGCGAAGGTTGTAGAGAGTGTGGTGGCACAGCAGTTCCCACGTCACCTGGAGGAAAATGATTATCTAGACCCGCGCCAGTCCGGCTTCCGACCCGGGCACAGCACGGAGACGGCCTTGGTCGCATTGGTTGATGATCTCTGGAGGGCCAGAGATAGGGGTTGTTCCTCTATCCTGGTCCTATTAGATCTCTCGGCGGCGTTCGATACCATCGACCATGGTATCCTGTTGCACCGGCTAGAGGGGCTGGGAGTCAGGGGCACCGTTTTACGGTGGTTTGGCTCCTACCTCTCTGACCGGACGCAACGTGTGTTGGCAGGGGAGCAGAGTTCGACCCGGAGGTCACTCACATGTGGAGTGCCACAGGGATCGGTGCTCTCGCCTCTGTTCAACACATACATGAAACCGCTGGGCGAGATCATCCGTGGTTTTGGGGTGGGATATCATCTGTATGCTGATGATACTCAGCTATACATTTCCACCCTGAACCACCCCAATGAGGCCGTCGAAATGATGTCCCGGTGTTTGGAGGCCGTACGGGTCTGGATGGATGGCAACCGACTAAAACTCAACCCTTCCAAGACGGAGTGGCTGTGGCTTCCGGCCCCCCGGTTCAACCAGGTGCTTCCATCTCTGGCCATTGGGGGCGTGCAACTAGCCCCCATGGAACAGGTGCGCAATTTGGGCGTCCTCCTAGATGCCCGGCTGTCCATGGATGACCATGTAACAGCCGTGGCAAGGGGGGCGTTCCATCAGGTCCGCCTGATGCGCCAATTGCGCCCCTTATTGGACCGGGATGCCCTACGCACAGTCACCCATGCGCTAGTGACGTCTCGCCTGGACTACTGCAATGCTCTCTACATGGGGCTTCCCTTGAGATGCACTCGGAGACTACAGTTGGTCCAGAACGCGGCCGCGCGGGTGATTATGGGGAGGACTAGATACTCCCCTGTAACACCTCTCCTGCGCGAGCTGCACTGGCTTCCTGTGGTCTACCGAGTGCGTTTCAAGGTTTTGATTATGATCTTTAAAGCGCTTCATGGCACAGGACCTAGTTACATGCAGGATCGCATCCTGCCCCACACATCCCTACTACCAATTCGCTCACACAGAGAGGGACTTCTCCGGGTGCCGTCCGCCAAACAGTGTCGGGGGGCGACACCCAGGAGCAGAGCCTTCTCTGTGATGGGCCCAGCCCTGTGGAATGACCTCCCCCGTGACATCAGGATTACTTCCGATCTCCGCTCCTTCCGTGTACAGTTGAAGACCCACCTCTTTCAATTATCTGGCCTGGCTCAAAGGTAATTTTTCCTATTCCTCCTGACTGTCTTTTTTAAATTTTAAATTTTAATTGTACATTGGGTTTTTACTATTGGGGTATGTTAATGGTGATTTTTAATTGTCTAAATGTTGTAATTTGTT
This sequence comes from Natrix helvetica, assembly GCF_964273705.1. NCBI lineage: Eukaryota > Metazoa > Chordata > Lepidosauria > Squamata > Natricidae > Natrix > Natrix helvetica. Next base: position 182,633,272 of record NC_138548.1, read on the forward strand.
ACCTCCTCCGTGCATGTATGTCTTTGCCTATATGTATGTTTATGTGTTTGTACACATGTGTTATGTTCTATATGCTCCATTGTATGCCGCCCCGAGTCCTGCCTGGAAAGGGAGCGGCTAATAAATTCAATTTTATTATTATTATTATTATTATTATTATTATTATTATTATTATTATTATTATTATTATTATTATTATTATTATTATTATTATTATTATTATTATTATTATTATTATTATTATTATTATTATTATTATCATTATTATTATTATTATTATTATTAAAAAACTGAAGTTACTTTCACTGAGCATGGCTCCTCTAGGTTTTTCTGGTTTGGAAAACTGATGTTTCCAATAAAGGAGAATATTTGTAGCTCAGGGTTGAAATGAAGGCTAGCACTGATGATATTACCTAGTTTGGGTAATGAAATGTCTGCAAGAAAACAGGGCGGCTCAGAGAGCACCAAGGATTGCTAATGTGATGGGTGATGTTTGCCAGAGACGAGGAAAAGACCAAGTACAAATGTTACACCAAATATGGCTTGCTCCATTTTAATGTAACATGTTGTATGAACTTCAACCAATGAAAGAAGGGACTATGGCTAGTGTGATGGGTGATTAAACTCAGAACAGCACTACATTTGGCTTCTTGTTCCTTTCAGAGTAAGTTTAAGTATTATGAAAAATTGACAAATGAAAAGGTCATACTGTTTCTTCTTACAGAGTACAACATCTTTGTGTAAGCCTTAACCAGTGGTGGGATTCAACCCACTTAACAACCGGTTCACTGAAAATGTGAGTGCATGCACCTATGTGCACGCGTGGCTTCCATGCCTGCACAGCTTCTGCCACGTGGTGAGGGTTGATTGAGCAGCCTTTTGGGGCCTGCTCCTCTCCATCTCTCCAGGGCAGCGACTGCTTCTCTCTGCTGCTGGTTTTGAGAGAGCATCTCTTGTGCAATTTAGCAGCTGTGAGCCACTGCTTTCCTCTAAGTCCCTTCCAGAAAGTACACAGCACAGAGAAGCAGCAGCCATGTTGAATGCTGGTTCTTTGTGCCACAGTGCTTTCCAGATGGGACTTAGAGGAACGTGGAAGCTCATGGCTGCTACATTGCACAAGATGCTCTCTCTACCAGCCGTGATGGCGCAGTGGTTAGAATGCAGCACTGCAGGCAACTTCTGCTGACTGCCAGCTGACTGCAATTTGGCAGTTCAAATCTCACCAGTCCCAAGGTTGACTCAGCCTTCCAGCATTAGATGTTCCAAGGTCAGTAAAATGAGGACCCAGATTGTTGGGGGCAATATGCTGACTCTGTAAATCGCTTAGAGCTGTAAAGCACTGTAAAGCACTTTGAAGTGGTATATAAGTCTAAGTGCTATTGATATAAAAGGACATAGAGGGCAATAATAGTACCATTTTGCTTTATGGTCGATATGCATGTCTGAAATAAGCTGCTACTCATCCTAAGAGGAACAGCATTCATTCTGCTAGCTGTGTCAACCTGAATGTGAGCTTGAGAAGACCACCAAGCAAGATAATCAATGGCTCTTTTAAAAAAATATTTGGGGCTTCCTTGGGAGACTTCTCCCCATTTGGCAAATCTGCTTGTAAAATCAAACATAGCTAAAATGTTAGCAGCCTTCTTCCTTTGACCTACCCACTGATCATCTCAGCCCTTTGTTCTGCTTCCTTGAATATGTAAAAATGGCTATGTGACAAGCAGTATATCTTCCATTCAAGGGTAGCCTGAAATTGAAAAAAGTACTCCTTTCTTTCCGCCTTGCCATTATCACAATGTGCCAATTCATGCCAAAATCAGACACTTTGGGACTGAAATTTATTTCATCCTCTCTACAGAGTTTTATTTTTATACATACCATCCTTCGGTATTGTATGTAAATTAATTCATTCACTCATCAAAACTACAGGGGACAAAGTAACTAGAAACTCCTGACCAGTCTCTTAGGTGAGATAGGCAGTTTAGAAATTTGATAAATAAATAAATGTCCAGATCTCCCAGCTACGGTAATAATCCTGGGGTTAGAACACATTTCTAAAACAGACCAGTGTGGATTTCTATAAGTTTGTGCATTGTCACGTGAGGAAGTCTGACAACTTAACCTCCCTGTCCATTTCAATACAGATTTTAAACTGTTTCGGTGATTCCATCCACTAATCCTTCTACTCCTTCCACGGGTCTGATCCTAATAGGATTATCATTGTTGCCAGGATCAGAAAGTGGGGAGAGAGAAGAATTTGGCTTCAAGTCTTTATTTTTTTTCCTAGAGTTGACAACATCAGGAATAACTTTAAAAAGCTACTGGTAATCCCAGGTTTGGTCTTGAGCAATTTTGATCTTCTAATGTCACAATGACATGGAATAAGGCTGAGGTTTTCAATCTGGAACTCATGATTACGTACTTCTCCCTTGACACCCTCTCAGGTTCAGAGGCCAACTGATACGTTTGTGTGTGTGTGACAGGTAATCACACGGAGGGGACAAGCCTCTCCCTGGTATGTTCCCATGATCTCTCCAATATGCTTGCCAAATTCTGGATATGTTTAAAATTCCAAATATAGGATACGCTATTGAAACAAGATTGACACCAGTGGATTTTTTCTGTGCCAGAAATGGAAACAGAAAGAAATTTATATCAAATTATGATTAGTGTCCCCTCCTTTTAGTTTTAATCAAACTATGATTAAAATCTTCCCTCATAATTGCAATTTGCTTTTTAATATCCAAGGGCTATTAAATTGGATCTTTTGTTTTTGAAATGGAATATCCTACCTATCCTACCTATTCCAGTTTATCTGACTGGAGTAGGAGCTAACTAAAAGCTTATTTTATAATTTTGGGGTAATGATTGATAGGACAGCTGTTATATACTATATTGTTTAGCTTGTTCCAATGTTTTGTTTCATTTAATCACAGGTCTCTTCAGCAACGATCTCTGCCACAATGTGCCCAAGTGCTTCCCACTCCCAAACTGAAGAAGCTTTAAAAATAATAATGATACAGATGATCTGTATATATAATTGCTATTACATTAGCAATTATATGTGCCCACCTAGCCACTCCTTTCATAGAAAGAAGCTAAAACTAGAGATTTCCCTCTTATTCTCAGTCTCAGGCAGTTCATTTGTTTATCTGCTATAAATACTACACAGGCCCTTGGAATTAAAGGAGCCCAGTCTTTGGAACCGGCTTAGCATTTTATAACAGTCTTTGAAAGAAAAAGGATGGGGAGGAAAAGCAAGATCAATATATAGATTCTGGAAGAATGGGGTAGCAGATTGCCACTGTAGCAGTGTGGTAATCAATCCTGTATAGGATGGAAACAAAGCCAGGACTTGCAAAGCTGGAGGGAAAGTTGGTAAATTAGAAAACATGAACTCAACGAATCTTACCAAAGAATTGAAAGAATGACCTAGTTGATCACACCTCAGAAAGGCCGCCCTTCAGAGAAGAAGTTTTGTAATTTTGGGACCTGTGATTGGTACCACAAAGAATTTAGAGCATTTGGATTTAGGAAAAACTGAGCAGAAGAAGCCACCTTCACAGAATTGTTGGGGATATCATGTAGATGGAAGCCAGTTGGGATCTAGTGAACCATTCTGAGGCTGAAACCAAACACACATGTGAATAGACTCTTTATCTCTGACTACCCACTCCTGACCACTCCTAAACACAGTTACATCAAGAAGGTTGGGATTGCCTGATTTAAAATTGTATTTTGCAGCTTGCTGTTTGGTTTGGATAAAAGAATGGGAAATAATAGAATTTTAGGATTAGACTTTGTATGGTCCTAAAACATTAATGTTAGTGTTGATTTCATAAAACTATTATGTTAGAAATGTCTTATTGAGAATAAAGATAAACTCGGATTGTGTCCCAAAATATTTTTATTAAGTCTCAACATGAGATGCATTTTATAGGGAAAAAAGAGTAAGTAAAGAAAAATGGTTAACTCCTCGAGAGTTGTTAGAAGAAAAGCATGGAGAATATAAGATAAAATCAAAAGAACAACTAGTTGCAGAGGGATTTAGTTTTCAGTAGTTTTTACATGCAGTTAAGAGGAAAATTCAAGACAGATAACAGCACCTTTGGAATTGAGCAATAGAAGACAGAATTTGAAGATGAACTTATATATTAATGATGAACATTTATTGCCAAGAGTATAAAATCTTGCTGAAATTTGAAATGAAGGATGAATAAGTGAAAGAGGGCATGATAAAATGGACTAAGAATTTTGAACATATTGGAACAGTGAGGAAACATGGTTGAAAGGAATGAAATTCACATTATGTTATCACCTAAAAGATAAAATTTCTATAAAATGATGTACCATTGATATATGACTCTAGAAAAATTATCTGGAAGGGGATTAATGGATAGAGAACTAAACAGAAGCCATGAAAGATTATTTCTATATATGATTGTCCATATATGGACAAAAATGGAAATATTCTGAAACACCCACAATGATTGGTAAAGATGATGATGGAAATAGCGGAGATGGCAAAAGTTAACTTGTTTGCTTAGAGAAAGATCAGGTGCTACATTTATTACTGACTGGAAAGTCCTTATGGATGATTTATAGATCTGGTGATTAAAAAGAGTAGATTACGGAAAGAAGGAAACTTTGATGTAACCATGGAGAGAAAAACAAATATGAATATACTTATAACTTCTATTAAGAAGATCAGAAGCCACTTTTTCATTATTCTTACTTTTTCAATTTTATATTACTCTTATCTATTACTTGTATCTTTCACTGACAATTTGTACTGTGTCTGTGTGTGTATTCACACATGTACATGCAGTGGTGCAGTGGTTCGCACCGGTATGGGTGTACCGGTGCCTGCTGGGGGAAACAGATACCGTTCTGGTACGGTGCTCCGGAGAGCTCACCCTTACGCCTTACCAGTATTTGAGGTTTTGGGGGCTTCTGTGCACAAGCATGGAGCGTATGGCGCCTCCATGACACTCTGCTGAGAAGCTGGGGCATTGTGGAGGCATCACAGAGCGTTACAGGTGATAAGTATGCATGCGCATGCTGCTCATGTGTGCACGCGCACTGTGCGTTCTCATGTGGTGGACGCCTAGTCCCGTTGCACCGTACCCGTTGCACCGGGATCCGGAACCCACCACTGAGTGGTTGGTTCCGGCAGAGAGTACGACCGGTTTGCTCAGGGGCACTCCATGCACAGTAGAAAAAAAAGTTCTTCTGCACATGCGCAGAAGTGAAAAACAAGATGGCTGGGAGAACTGATTCAGTGACATGGCAGGTCTGGGTCGCTGCCAGTTCCAGCGACCCTTTTGGCTGAACCAGTCTGAACCAGTAGGAACCCACCACTGTATATATGTATATCAAACATATTTTAACCTTTTGATTCATTTTAAGTTAAACTTCTTTCAATGCAGTTTTCCTTAAACACTTTTGGTAATATGTTAGATGAACGAGTGCAGATGAATGGAAGGACACCCCATCCCTTTGTATGTTGTTTAACAATTAACTTGGTTAACTTGAGCCATTCCCCCTTGTTTTCAAGAAACTGAATATTAATTTTTTGAGTGAGACAAAACAATGATGGCAACTCTCCTAAAGGCCTCTCACTAAGGAAACAAGAAAGAGAAAGTGAGGTCAAGATAGGGTTACACCATAAATTTCAACTTCTAAAGAAGAGAAAAAATAGAAGCTGCCCCAGAGGGGGAAGATTTGCAATAAAACTGTGGAAAGCAGAAAAAACACATTGAAGATCAAAATAAATTACATAAGCAGGAAAATATTACTATTTGTTGCTGCCCAAGCTGAATATTTGGCCAGGACTTTGACCCAAGAAGGCAAGAGCAAGCATGATCCAGGACACATAGCCTTTCCTTCATTTCCTTAAAATGTTGCAGAAATTAAATTGTTTATTGTGAAGCAAGTGAACTGGCTTTGAAATTATCCTAAATTATCCCAAGGTTTATGCATGACCTAGTTATTTTAAGATTAAAGTTATTACACTATATTTAATATAATTCTGACTAGAAAAATATCTCAGAGGCATTTGAATACAATGGCTAGTTGGCCAACTAGGACTGGCTCCGGGAAAAGTATCATCCAGCAGCAAGGGAAGGCCACCATTTCCAAACTGAGCTGTCACTTGATGTCACAGGAATTTTTTTTAAAATAAATGCAAGATCCCAGAACAAATGGGTTCTGGACCTACAAATAGAAAAGATGCCACTCTGGTTTCCTCACAATGATTTCTACATTGGGTGAAAAGTAACACTTGGCTTTGGTGCTCCATACTCTCAACAAGCACAAGATTTAGAGTTGCTTCCCCTCACTGCATGAGCCTGCCTTTCCAACTTAACAGCTCCCAACTGTGCTGAAAGAAGGAAAAGAAGACAAGGGAGCCCACGCTGAGCTATAATGCATTCTCACCAACCCGCACAACAGGAGCTTGCGGACTGACTTATCTCTTTGTGCGCAAAGATGGAAAACTAGCCCAAGATTTTGAGTTAATGTGGCACACTTCTACTGACTGACATTGCTTATAAAATCTGAATATTTAATTTAAGCCCTGGAGATCATTTCTTTATTAGCGTGCCTTTTGAAGGAGCTAGTGCAGGCACCCCATCAAATTTTAAATTCCTAACATTTTTATAGGTTGCTTCCTTTTTACTAGCCAGCCTCATCCTATTGTTCCCCTGAGGCTCTAATCAATTACTAACCTGTTTATTATATTTGATGTGAAGCCTGTGTGCTCAATTAATTCCAAGGGGCATTAAAGTGAAAAATTTTACAATTGAGATGAACGCATCATCCCTTCTGTCATATCTTGGGCAAGTGAATTACATTTTTAAAAATGTGAATAGAATTGTCAATAGCATGCCATAGAAAGGTCACAATGGGCTGGATTTAATAAATGAGGTTTTGCATGTTGTTGTTCCTTTGTTGTTCCTTTGATACATTAGAATATGCTTTCTTCTATTGTCTTTCATTAAGTGGATGATAATATTTTTCATCCATTAGCATGCTTATAGAGCTGTAGTAATTACAATCTTCCCTGAGCCCATCTAACTTTAGTATTTTTTCAGCCAGCATTATACATTTTTTTTAAAAAAAATCCTCTATCCCTGGTTATAATTAAACAGTCCTTACCTTTGATGTTATGTCAGAGAGGAAAATGTGTATGGTTAAGTGAACCATTAGAATGATTTGATTAGATAAAGGAAGGATTTCTAATGTAGTGATTCATAGTCTTATAGAGTTGAGATGTTAGCTAGCTAGGTTCCTTACAAATGCAAAAGAGAATCTAGGCAGAATTTATTTTTACATACAATGAGAGGTGATAACATAAAACTTAACTGCTAAAGCCTTTTCCCATTTTTATTTCCCAATAAAAAATAGCTATGATGAGATGTCACCAGTCAGGATGAATCTCCTAACCTTCCCAATTTTGTCAAATGAGGGAATTCTTACTTTTTTATATTTACTTTTTACTTTTTTCTATCCAGTCCAGCTTAAGGAACAACAGAAAGAAGGAAATAAGTGCTTGGGATCAGGCCAGTCTTGAAACTCGAGAAATGGCTGGGCAAATGGTAGTTTCTCAGATGGGGAACATTTAATTAAAAACTTGTCATTTCACAAATGAAACTAAGAAAAAGAATGAGATAACGTGTGTGACCCATTGTGCCATTGTTTTCAGAAAAAAACAGCACAATAAAGAGACGAGAGTAGAACTCCCGTCTCACCTGGCCTGGAGGCACAGATTGAATGGCCCGAATGAGGAGCAGATGATGGATGGCCTGCTCTACTAGGAGCCTCTTTTTAGGGTCCCTGGATATGGGGCACAGGACAAAGTGGTTCAGAGGGCTGGAGTGCAAGTCCAAGAGAAGGCCGAATCTGATTGTGGACCTGACCCACATGTCGTTGGTGATGTCGTCCCAACGATCCGCGAAGGTCGACAGATGTCCCCCTATGGGGAGATCCTCAAGGCAGTCACTTCTGCCTCTTGTAGGATCGGTTGGTATTGTCCCTGAATGACTTTCTGGGCTAGAATCTCTGGCTGTTTCTGCCTGACCTGTTGGAAAAGGAAAGGCCCTGTCTGGGGGGAGCCTGACGTTGCGGACGGGAGCTGGAGGAACCCCTGTCCTGACCCCGAAAGGGCTGCCTGCGATAAAAGGATTGACTGCGGCCCTCTTGTTTCTTAGTGGCCGGCTGCAAGACCTTCTGCTTATCCTTGGACTCTACCAATAGAGGATCCAATGGGGCCCCAAAGAGAAGGGATGAAGAATAGGGAGAGGAGGCTAGCCTCCACTTGGCACAGGCTTCTGCCTGCCACTGCTTTAGCCAAAGCAGGCAACCGGTGGAGATGGAGGATGCTATGGCCTTGGATGCAAAACGGGCCATGTCCAAGGAAGCATCTGCAGTGTATTCTAGGGCTGCCTTTATTTTGTTGATATCCCTATGAGCCCTAGAATCTCTGGCCGGAAGCCTCACCTGGAGTTGCCTTAGCCATAAGAGAGCAGAGCGATTAAAGAACAAAGCAGAAGTACCCGCCCTAACGGCCCAAGCCGAGGCCTAGTGTCTCTTGACCAGAGTTTGTTCTTTGCTCTTGTCTTCGGGGCGAAGAGCCTCCCCAGGAGCTGAGGCTGCATTAGGAGAAGAAAGGCCAATTATAGGTAAGTCGATAGAAGGTCCCTCTAAAGCCTTGGTGAGTTCTGGACCCACGTTATACAGGCGCTTGCCCAAGGTATTTGGGAGGGGACCTGTACCTGGTGATGCCCATTGGTTCTGGACCATGTCTAAGAAGAGTCTGGGAGATGGAATCACCTCCTTTTCCACCTTAGGCTGGATGAAGAAGGGGGTTAGTAGTGTCTGCCTTGTTGGCTTCCATTCCTTGAGATGCTTTAGGAGAAGGGATGCCAGTGATTCTCTTGGCCTTAAAGAGGAGAGAGCGAAAGACAGCAGGTTTGAACAAACCAACAAATGCAGGTTGGTCAGGGGGAAGACCCTTGTCTTCCGAGAGATCTGAATCTCTTCCTGGACGTTCCTCTTTGCCAAAAACCGAAGGGTGACTGGAATTGCCAGGGAGCTCATGCGATGAAAAAGCCAAGAGATCACCATTCCTGCATCTGGAACCAGAAGAAGAAGCAGACCTGTGTGGAGTAGAGTGGTTAGAAGACCTATGTTTAAGGGCAGCTGCTACGCCACGTTCAATGGCCTCAGATATCATGTCTGCCTTACCAGGTGAGTAAGAGTGGTGGCGGCAGTGGGGAGGAGGGGAAATTTCCTCTTGGTAGAGGGGCTCCTCATCCGGAGTGATGCTCCTGCCACCCTTAGATTCATCCCCACTGCAGGCGAGATCGCCTGAGCCCCTGGCATCCTCAGGCTGAATGATGGATGCAGCAGGGAGAGGTCATCCTCTGAATCAGAGGATAAGTCCGGAGGAGGAATAGGCTGAGAAGGCCTCTGGGCCTGAAATAGATGGGATTCAGTGTGATTGGTCTTGGCATTGGCCTTGCTAGGAGGAACCTGGGGGGCATTGTCCTTTGCCTGTGGCTTGGCTACACCCTATGGGACTCCCTGGGGGCCTTGGGAGAGGGCTTCGTGAGGGAGGCATCTGGGACAGGCCTGCATTTGTGGATCCCAGAAGAAGGGGTCTCGTTGGTGGGTAGAGACACTTGTGGCTCAGGGGCAGGAGATGAGGCCATGGTCTGTATTAACGACTCCTTGAAGTGCCCAAAATGGCCACTGGAGATCTTCACGCCCAAACAAAATGGCCGCTGAGGCTACAGAGCCTATGGGCCAGGCGCCACGAGGTAGCCAAGGCCACAGAATGAGGGAGGGCACCGAAGGCCCTGTGGAGAGGCTGCAGAGGTTGAAGGGAGCAGCAGCGATGATCTGATGAGGCGGGAGCACTGAGGGGCGGCAGTGGCATGTAGCGGCGGCGGCAGCGCTCCCTGGCGGCGGTGGCTGGTGGCTTTTTTGCAGCTGCTGGCAGCTTTTGGTGGCTGCTGGTGGCTTTGGCGGCGCTTGGAAGTGGCTGCGGGCTTGGCGGCACAAGGAGAAAGGCCCGGAGGCCAGCAGAGGCAGCAGTGCTGAGCAGAGCCTCCAACGGCCATTGCTGAGAGGCGCTGCTTGCAGGAGAGCCTCTGATTTGCCGGTAAGCTCAGGAGACAGAAGCCTCGAAGAAGCCCTGGTGAGTCTCTCCAAGAAACCCGGGGCTAAATGAGAGACTTAGCTCTGAGGAGCTATCCATTGATTCCTTCCAATTTGGATGTAATTAAGGTGAAATTTAGAAAAATATCCAATTAAAGGTAACTATAATATCTACTAAAGTTGAGGAGAAAGCAGTTAGCACAGCCAGTTTGGATCGAACTGAGTCTAAAAAAGTGGGAGGACACTCCTCTGAGGCGATGACATCACTTTGGTAGACTCAGTTCTATTGGTTACTGACTGACTTAACCCATGCATGACTGCTGTCTCCACCAACGTTGGAGAATGAGGTGGGCAAAGAAGCAGTGAGAGTGAGTTTCAAGTTCCAGTTGACTTCCCCATTGACTTTGCTTGTGGGAAGTTGGCAGGGAGCATCAGAAATTACGATCATATGACTACAGCTGACTGTGGCTGTGTGATGGTGCTGCAGCAGCCACAGCTTTGCCCGTGTAACTGGTCTGAAGTTCCTTGAAATTTCAGTCCCACAGGAGTGATGTGTCCCAGTCTTTGTATGCATTCTTTAAGTTAGTCCATTTGAGGCACATTGATTCAAAAATGGTTGCTCTCTGATGCATCGTTTCACTCAATTGAAGGCTGCAGACAGAAAAAAAACAGAGAAGAACATTTTAGTAGTACATAGATTAATTGGGAAAAGGGAATATAGGAAAATATAGAAGAAAAACAATAGTCACACACAAAAACCTCCAAATAAAATAAGTGCAGTCAGCCTAACTGAGCAAGTTACTTACTATCTGTTTGGATAAGAAGTTGTTTGCAGCACACGTTAGTATACCCCAGTACATTACAAAATGAATCGTTTGAGAGAGATATTTTTTCTGAGCGTTATTCTAGATTTATGGAATATGGACGAAAAGTGAAAGCCTGAATTTGTGGAAACAGATTATTGCTTTGTCCAAACAAGACAAATGCTCTCTCTTGATGTCTGAGTCTAAACTGCAAAGCAGAAAGTTATTTAATGGTTGGATTTACCTTCCTAACAACCCAATGGTGGAATGATAAAGGCATTAAATATTTTTCCCTCAGCTGTGCCACTGTGCAAAACAAATTGTGTAAAAATCTGTATAAAACAGACTGTGGGAAACAAAGACCATGAATTCCCTCTGTTGTGTTTCTCTCTTTAAGGGGCACTCTAATGTCAGACCAAGAAAACAGGGGCTTGTCAGATATAACTACAGAAAATCTAGGCATAATTTAGAGAATTTCAGTGGGCTTAAGTGCAGTAAATCTCCTGAGGGAATGTAGTTTCTTGATCATAACCTTTGGTGTATTTATTCTACCGTGTTTTTTTCCTACTTTTAGGAAATTTAATGAATTTTACTTAAAGGTGGTCCTCAATGTACAAAGACTTCTGTTCTGTTCTATTCTTTTTTGTCTATTAGATTAATAACAACAACAACAACAACAATAACAACAAAGAAACCAACCCAGTAGAATTATTTATATGGTTAAGAAGTTATACAACTTTAATTTGAAGGCCAGGAAAACTTCTGACATTTGCAAAAAGCCTTGTTAGTTATTGTATTGTGCTGCATTGTGCTGTGTTGTATTGTATTGTACTGCATTGCATTGTTGTATTTTTAAAGTTATATGCCCATCTCATTCTGTGATAAATAAAATTATTGCATGTCTTCTGATTTAAACTACATATTGAAATAGCCCTGGGGAAATACATTTTAATTTGTATTATCTGAGAATGTGAATATTATTTAGTTTTCCCCTTTCTCTCAAATTTATTTTAAAAATTCAAGTTATTTTCAATTAATTTAGGACAAAATACATTAGATTTGCTAAGTTCTTAAAAATGAAATTCTCATCCACTTGCATTAATTAAACTAAAGTATAACTATTTCCAGAATGGAAATCACGGTGTTATGCCTTTCTACAAAAACAAGTCATAAAAACAGCACATCAGATCATCAGCTGTCATTCATAGTTCAAACTAGTCAAATGCATTATTAATAAAGGAAATCCAGATTGGACAACTGCAGTTTCTCAGAGCCTGGATGGTAGATCCATAACTGCATATAGACAACCTCTCAACCTGAAATAAATACTTTGAAAAACAATAAGAAACAACGAGACAATGATACTGACATGGGAACCAGCCGCTGAAGCAAATCCAGATGTTCATTTTGCACCCAGATTTATAACCACAGCAACATCACAGATCCCAACAAGGGGTCTTAGACCTTTTGCCTCCACCACATTCTTGTGCCCTCTTCACCCCCTTCCTCCAGCCAATTGGCAGCAAGTATTCAGACTCAGCTGAACCTTTGCCAGAATTTCTCCAATACCAATGGATGCCCAACTCTTCACTTCCATCCCACCATTGTGGGTGTTTCACATAGAAAGCATTGCTCTCCAGCAATTCGCCCCAAGAGGCAAGCAGCCGTGCCTCCCAGCAGCCAATTGGGGATCCAAGGGGTAGGCCTCTGCCAAGCCATGAAGGCACCGATTGGTGACGGTGGCAGGCAGGGCAGCAGCAGCAGCAGGACGCTTGGCTCAGGCCCAAGTTCACATACAAGATTAGAAGTGTCTTCTAACATGACATATGCCATCATCCACCAGCAATGTTCCTCTGGATTTTACGAAGAAGTAACAAGACAAACCTAAAGGAAATAAGTTTGACATCAGATGAACATAAATTTGACTCAAAATAAGGAAATATTATGCAATGACAGTAAAAATGAGACACCGACTGATGCAAGGTCTTTCCTGGTTGCAACTCAGTCTAGATGCAGATCATCTTGATGCTTTTCAACATTTTCTTTCCTTTGCATTTTCTGTTTCTGTCCCTTTATCAATACTATGTATTGTATGTATGCATGTTTGTGTGCATGTATGTAAGTATCTGCAAGGAAACAACCTAGTTCAGAGAGCATCAAGTACCCAACAGTTCAACCCTGAGCTGCAAATGTTCTCTTCCACCAATACACATTTTTCTCTTTACAATTGATTCACAATTGTTCTACAAGAAGCAGGAATCTCTATATGTCCTCTGCCTACCTGCCTGTTACTAACTGAGAACTAGAAGTCCAACAGAGGATAGAATGGCTAAAGGCAAGATTGCTGTGTTGCTAGTGGTGCTTGATGTGGAACATACTAGAGAAGGAGCTGGTGTAACTGAGCCTAATCCACATCTAAAGAAGTCAGAAGACATGAGAAAGTTGTAGGACAGCTATGAAGATACCTGAACTGTTGTAGAACCAATAGAAAGAAGTGGAATCCATTGAGAGCAATCTGCAAGCAAAGAAGAAAGCTTCTATTATCTGATACAAAAGGTGATGTTTACATCCCATCTGGAACCTCCAAGAGAGAGAGAAACTGATTTCCTACAGCGAGCCCTTAGGTTAAGATAACACTGTAAATAGACTGTGAAAATAGTTTAGAGAACAGGGTGGAGTGGGAGAAATTGCTCGAGCACTCAAAGGAAGAAATAAAAACAGACAAATGAAACAAACAAAATGTTAAAAAGTTATGATATTTGTGCAGTTACTTACCAAGTACATCTAAATCAATTAAAGTAACCAAAATAGGTTTACAATCCCCAAGGCATGACACAACTTTTGAGCACCCCCTAATGTTTGGAAATTGAAAGTTGAAAAATTTGATACGCCCTAAGGCAGTATGTTATTTGATCCAGCTCAACATGATAAGAGAAAAAAAAAAACCAAACATTCAGTGTGATTGAGGGCTTCTAAAGACTACAAACAGAACTGAGATGGAGATAGAAAGTGGCAATCTGAAGTTTGGGTAGCATAGTTTCTTGTGTGTGACAAATGAAAGTGAATGTAGTTCCTTTATCCCTCCCTCCCTCTGTAGAATTCCTGCTCTTCCCCCATTTACAGGTAGTCCTCAACTTATGATCACAATTGAGCCCAAAAGTGAGTTTTGCCCCATTTTATGACTTTTCTTGCCACATTTGTTAAATAAATCACTGCAGTTGTTAAATTAGTAACACAATTGTTAAGTGAGTCTGGTTTCCCCATTGACTTTGCTTGTCAGAAGTTTGCAAAAGAAGATCACATGGCCCCAGGACACTGCAACCATCATACATCAAACATCCAAATGTAAATCACATGATCATGGGGATGCTGCAGTAGTCATAAGTGTGAAAATGGTCATAAGTCACTTTTTCAGTGCCATTGTATTTTGAATGGTCACTAAGTGAACGGTTGTAAATTTAGGATGTACTTGATCTTTGCTTGGGAATCCTGCAGAGGGAAGGTCATTGGGGAAGCCAGAGGGAAGCTGCAAGTCCAAGGCCACTCTAGGTGTTTGTTCCTGTGTAGGGAGCAAGGGTGTGTGTGTGAGGGTGTAGGTCAGGAATTATATGTGGGGATATGTGAGAGGTGCCATGTTGGTTGGGAAGGTTGTGTGGATATATGTCAGAGATGCCACATGGATCAGCGAAGATGTATAGATGGGCTGCATAGGTCAGGAAGTGTGCCTTGGGGTATCCAAGAGGTGTTGGGCAGGATTGGAGGAGCATGAGGGAGGGAAGTGTGATCAAAAAGGCTGTGTGGGGATCACTGGAGTGAGTAAGAGGTACTGCATGATTCAATGAGAAAGCACAGGGCAGTTGGGTGGGTCAAGGAGGGTATGGGGATGACAAGAAGTGCTGTGTGGAATGGAGAAGAGCTCCAGAAGGGTAGCACAGGTTTGAAGAGCATGCAGGCGGTGGCAGAGGCTGGTAAGTCCCCAGGGATTCTTCCCTTCCCTTCTCAGCAGGCAGGTAGGTTGCTGCTGCTGGATGGGCCAGAGAGCCAGAGATTGTAGGACTGGCTAGGATGCCATTATGGAACTTTGAAAATGAAGATCACATGATCATAACAGCAGCATATAGCACTAAAGCAGGTATTAAAGGTCATGACAATGAGAGTTTCATTAGCATTTAGGCATAAATATGGATATATGGGAGAAAATGTGGGAAACTGGTCTTACATTTATATTGTGTCATAATTTAAAAGTGAACTTTTATAAAATGATGTATCGATGGTACATGACACCAGCTAAATTGTCTAAAACGTATAAAGCAATAGTAAATCAGTGTTGAAAGTATGGAAAGAAAAGGCAGACTTTTTATCATGATGGAGGACTCGTGAAAAAGAAAAGAAATTGTGAGTGCAAATTCACACAATGTTGCAAAAGATACTGTGGATTAATATTACTATCAAGAGGATTTATAACAGCAATGATGAAAATGTATTTTCCATTTATTTAATATCCACCAAATTCAGTGGTCCCTGTCTGGTGTCACTGCACATTTATTACTTGAAGTCCTGTAGTCTCTCGTTTGGACTGCTGCCAAGATTTAAGGGCAGATCTTCCTTTGTCCTCCTTTTAACTGCTGACCTTGGTCCAGAAATTCATTGTTCTTGACCTCCCTCTTTTTTCATGTTTCCTTAGACCACAGAGAAAAAAGGAAACTCTTGGTCCTAATGCTTAAGTCCAGTAGCTAGCTATTCCTTACTACATATCTCAGCTGCTTGTACCTATCTTGACACCATCATTTTTATACAGCGTGATCAATGGAATAGAGCCACTTTTCATCCTCTTTCTGCTATTTATTTCATCCCATCTGGGAGCATTTTCAGGACCTGGGTCCGTGATTACACAACTCTCCTGCTTTTTCCCTTCCCACCCCCAGCCCTATCTATTTTTGGATACATTTGAAAAAGATTTGAAGATTTGCTTATTAAATCAAGTCAGCGGATTGATGGAATTGATTGTGAGCAGATGTTGAGAATGGCAATGGGGAAAGTTATGTGACAGGGCTGTTTTGCTGTTTGGTTAAATCTGATTAGTAAAGGTAGATGGCAGGGGTACCCAGTTATTGTTTTTGGATTTTTTATAGTTTTGAGTATTGTTTTTACTATGATTTTAAATATAAAGTATATCGGTTTTATTGCTTTTGTGTAATTTTAACTCTTGTTAATTTTACTGCTAATTTTTGATTATGATTCAAGAATGACCTGGGAAGAAACATTTTACAAATAACATTTTTTGTTAATTTTTATTGGGTGTGTGTCTGTGCCTGAAATGAAGTTTTCAACGTGTGATTAAATTTGACAAAGCATCAGCAAATCCTTCCTTTAGAGCAGACTTGGAACCTGCTTCAGGGCAAGAAACCAAATTGGAAGGCTTCAAAACACTCCCAAGATTGTATGGCTTTTCTGCTGCTTCTGTAACAATACTGTGCAGAATGTTTTCTTAACAACACACAACGTTGCATCCTCAGTTGCCTATTTAGAGATGGTTAATACTGACAGAAGTAGCTGACCAATTAAACCAATTAGCTCTTTTGGGATGACAAGTTCAACATTGCTTTGCGCTTGATTTACTTTCTCAGTTCTTTATTTCTTTACTTGAGCCTATGACAAACTCTAACTTTGTGTGCATGGGCTAATAATAGAATTCTTTGCAGGATCAGCCATCATAACAGAAATCCATCTCAGCTCCCAGTTTTCTCAATACAGAATCAGTTTAGTTTACCAGGCCTCATAACTTTGTCTTATTCTTTGTGGATACAGGGGTCATGATTACTGTTTGCTCAGGGCCCATAGCAGGGGTGGGTTCCTGCCAGTTCTAACCTCTTCTATAGAAGAGGTTCCACAAATCTACACTGCCGTTTAGAACTGGTTCCAGCTCCCCCCCCCCCCCCGCCTGTCTGCACATCATCAAGATGAAGAGCGAGAGGAGGAATTCTGGGAGTTGAAGTCCACAAGTCTTAAAGCTGTCAAGTTTGAACACCCCTGGTTTTTTTTTTTTCTAACGGGTTAGAGGTGCAAGTGTCTTGTAACTTGACAGCTTTAAGACTTGCGTGCTTCAAATGCCAGACTTTCTGAGGCAACATTTTGGTTGCTAAGCAAGAGTGTTGTTAAGTGAGTTTCACCACATTTTACAAGTTGGCCACGCCCACCCAGTCATATGGCCGGCAAGCCACTCCCACAAAGCAGAACACATCTACAGAAGAGGTTCTTAAAAAAATTTTTAAACCCACCACTGGCCGTGAAGCCTCCAGAGGGTGAAAAACAGTCCTATGGGCAACCTGGAAGTTCCATTTTGCCCATAGGGCCATTTTTCGCTCTCTGGAGGCTTAAAAAAGGTCCTACAGGCAAACTGGAGGTCTGCTCCTGAACTTCCAGGTTATTTATAGGGCTGTTTTTCTCCCTCCAGAGGATTCCCTGAAGCCTCTGGAGGGAGAAAAACAGCCGAGAATAAAGGCCAAAGTCAGGTGGCTGGAGCTGACAGGGAAACACCTTGCGTGCCCTAACAAATGGCTCCGCATGCCACCTGTGGCATGTGTACCATAGGGTTGCCATCACAGTTTTAGAACATATTTATGAAAAAGTAATAAAAACTAGAAAGGTTAACTTGCATTTGGTAGGACAATTAGTTGGGGTTAAACTGGAGTCTTAAGGGAGGCTGTTCTATAACATACAGTACGGGGTATTATTGAGAAACATATCCTGGCCTTAGTTCAGGTGCAGCTAGTTCTCAATTTGAAACCATTTATTTAGCAACTGTTTGAAATTACAGTAGTATGTAGAAATGATTGAAATTATGTTCACCTGTAGGAACAATGAAGATAAACTGAAAAAAGTGACTTACCACCAGTCGTTGCACTTATGACCATCGCATCTTTTCCCATAGGCATGTGATCAAAATTCGGGTGCTTGTCAACTGGCATTTATTATAATAATTGTAGCATCCCAAGGACATGTGATCACCATTTGCTACCTTCCCAGCCAGCTTCCAACAAACAAAGTTAGTGGGGAAAGCTGGATTCACTTAACTGTGTGATTTGCTTAACAATGTGGCAAAAAAGATCATAAGGGAAGGTACAACTTACTTTACAACCATCTTACTTAACAACAGAAATTCTGGTCCCAATAGTGGCTATAAGTCAAGGACTACCTTTAGTGGGGAATTCTAAATAATTGTTCCAAAATATTCTTACTGGGCAAATCAGTTCTAGTTGGACTATATAAAGCTGTAGAGATTGAAGCCATCATTTTAAATTGCACCCGGAGATTACTGCTAATCAAGTGAGATTCATTTAGTTAACTCTTTCATTCTTCAGTTTATCTCCATTTTTCCTATGTGAAAATTGTCCAAAAGTTTAATGTGCCATTTAGTAGTCTTATGAGACTTATGAGTAGTCTGGCCCCTTTTGCATACTACCAAGAGGTTCTCCTAGTAGTAACCTGCAGCCATCTGTAAGTAATTAACCTTGAGTCTAATAGCCACCTGTTGAAATCAGAATTACAGTAGGTACCAGTCTGTTTTCTTTGGCAGATCACAAGAACTTTACTGAGCAGAACATATAACGGTATGTACTGTTCCCTAACAGAAGAACCTACATTCAGGGAAGATAAGTTACCTGGTAAAAAGGGAGTAAGGGGGGAGGGAGGAGAAACCATCAAAAATGTGGCTTTTTTTCTACTCAAAGAGGGAAATGTACATTTCCGCTTGGATTGTCAACACCTGGTGAGAGCATTACTTCACGCTTGGAAGCTCATGTATTCAAATTTGCTTATCAGTGTAATAAAAAGAAGCATATTCACTGCCTTGATGACTGGGACATATTTTACTGGAAACAAATAAAACTAGACAATCACTGCATAAAATGGCCTCATACAATTCTGTTCCCTTGGATTGAACATTTGTATTTTTATTGCATGACTACAGTTAAGCAGTTATTTTTGCTTCAAGAGGCACTGGCTTTGGGAGTAGAGGGGAGAGGTGGCATGGAGCTGATGGGAGATATGGTGAAAATGAAGAATACTTTCAGAATTTCAGCTGTCCCTGAAATCTCACCTTCTGAGAGATGACTTCAGCCTCCAGTAAAGGAGCAACCCGGGAGACTCGCATCTTTCCTTGTCAATAGACACTGCAGCAATGGTTTCCCTCAGGCCAGGAGTCTTTCTGCCTTTTGGACTAGGAGTATTCTTCCTGTCTAATCATCCATTCAAGAGGATCTATTTTCCTCCTCTCCCCATTTTTCTCCCTCCCCTGCTCTAATTTCTGCTCTCTTTTCCTTTTAAACTCTATTATTCATTTCTTTCTTTTGTCATCATCAACAATAATCCCATAGGCATCTGCAGAAACCGAGATGCCCTCAGAATCATGACACACATAATAATGTCATGATGTAAACTCCACTTGTATTGTTTGTCTTTTGATGCCTGACACTAATAGATAAATTGCAGTTTTTGTGAGTGATGCACATTTCAACAAAATGTGGGTTTTGGCAGTTTTGTAGAATATGGCAGCCCTGGTATATGTTGAGAGCAGAGTCACTTTGGAATTTGCATTTTACTATTTTATCCTGTTTGCATACCTGAATAGTTGAGATATACTCAAATTAAAATTTTGAAATTAAGTCATTTGGGCTTTATGTTTTTTTAAAAAAGCAATTTCACTACCTTCAGTTGTGAGGCAATGTGATATGCTTTTATTGCACTGAGTACTGCCCTTTAGGAGAATGTATATAAAATATACATACATTGAAAACATCCCCATTATTACTATTTTAATTACTAATAATTTAATGATTTCATAGCAGCATTATTATGTTGATGGTCTTTCTAATGGCAGTAAAATATCAGAAGAAATATTAAATTCATTTTACAAGTAGGTAAAATATGACATATAGCCTGATAGAGAATTCTGATTCTTAAATATGGCTTATTAAGATCAAGATGGTCCATAAGATGTATATGTCTATTTTTGTGAACATATCGCCAATCCAAAAATATTCAAATTGATTCTTTCACCAAAGGCAGATTGCATTTAATTTCTAAAACAAAATAAAGAGAGTTTGATCTAGTGGTTAAGGTACCAGGCTATAAAGCAGGGAACTATGAGTTCAAGTCCCACCTTAGCCATGAAAGCCATCTGGATGACCTTGAGCCAGCCATTCTCTCTTAGCCAAATTTACCTCACAGGGGTAAAAATTATTTTGTAAAAATAATAAAGGTGGGATGCAAACAGATAAATAAATAAAACAAAACTTTCCCTCATATATATTTATAAGCACAATCTCCTATTCCTACCACAGATTTATTTTTTTACTATGGAAGGTATCACTAGCCACAATTCATTCTAGCTGGCCATGCCATGAATCTGCTGAAAGAAAAATACCCACTTATATTTCCAATAGTATTTGAGGAGTATTTCCTCATTATTATTATTTCATTATTTTTAATTTATTTAATTTCTATTCCCTTTAATAAAGGAAATAATTACATAATATTAAGTGTATCGCTGTCACATATTAGAGACCAGAATTCGGTCTCAAAGTACAGAGTGTAACAAACTTGCAGAAACAGTATTAGATTTGTCACCCTAAAGATGTGCGCAATAGTCCTATGGGTACTCCTTTCATTCTGAATGTGGAAGCAAAATAGTATACAATATAAGAAAGTGACAGTTTCTCTGAAAACTGTACCTCTAAACAATTCCAGAGACAATGTCCTTCTTTGAATTTGGTAACAGTCTTCCATCTGCATCTTTCGTAGAGATGCAGACATTGTCCCTTCCCAATATTTCTGTCTCTGAATCCTAGGCTGAAATGATGTAGGGATTCTATGATGATCTACTTGCGTTCCTGTGTGGTCAAATCTATCAAAGAAATGATCAAGATGTTCTTAGTGATCAGGTAGACATTTCAAAAATAAACTGCTTCCTCGTTCTATACAGCCATTGATGCTTATCCACCTCCTTCTGGACATACCAAAAGGTCTTTCCCAAATAATCTTCCCTACTTGCATTGATACATTCTTCTTAGTAAAACAAATAGAAAAATATCCCAAATTCGTCATAAACTCCAGTATCTGGAATACATTAACATTGCAATCGATTCAATACTGGGACTACATTAGCACTGCAGTAGATGAAATATGAAAAATAAGCAATTCGTAAATTAGATTGCCTCTTGATTTTAGCTGAAAATATATTATGCAAATTTTCTGGGCACAGCCATAAACGATGGCTAGTTTTTGGCTTTTCTGAAAAGCGGCAGCTTTTTAATGTTCAGCAGAATTACTAAGCAATCTCCAACCATACTTCTTATTGAATATGAAATATATTGGGAATCTTTATCCAATCACAATTCTCAAGATTAGAACCAGAATTATGTTCATTCTGAATTCCATCCTTGGCTATACTCCAAAATCAATTTTGCCTATGTCTTGTTCAAAATATTAGTTTCCTATCACACTCCTGATTAATTTGCTAGTAGAAATAAATCAATATTTTATTTATTTATATTTAACTCCAGATATTTATGGCTATCAAAATATCCTAAACTATCTCTATGCAAAAATCACTCATTCTTGTAACCTTTTTTCTTCATTTTTTAAAAAAATGTTATCACATGAAATAGTTGGAAGACTGTAGAAGTATGGATTCAATCAGCAACTGCTGGCTATTTTTCTTTCTGCTTCAGTTATGAAAGGATATGAAGTGTTTAAATTGTGGAATTTCACATGTGGAACAAATAAGTGAAGGAAATAGCATTTGACTCCATCCAAGTTTGAGTTACAAATTATTTTAGGACCTACTAGCAAAAATACAGAAGGAGGGAAGCAAAGTTTTTAAAAAATCCTTTTGAGGAGATGTTCTTCTCAGACAAAACAGCCTTTCAGTCTTGGCTTCTAGCCACTTAGTGGATGTCATGTCTTTCTGATATTGTGTTAGCCAAGTAACACAAAGGCTTAAGAGTTCTTGTTCAAACCACTCTTGATGTCCGCTTCTATTAGGAGGTGCTCCTTTTATCTTGCAGTAAGCACATACAGATGTTTTCCTTTCGGGAAAAGGTAATGAAATATTTGCCTACTGAAAGCTGTCCAGATCATCATGTGCTTGTTAGGGAGACTAGACACATTGTGCAACTGCAATAGTTTCAACTATGGAGGAAGAGAGCCCTCCTGCTCAAATATTTGATGGGAAGGTCATGTCCTCATGTCTCATTGATGTAAAAAACAAAGAGAAAGAGAGGGAGACAGATATTCAGATTCAGATTTGTGTTTACTTCCTGCAGACTTTCTGGAATCCCTGCAAGTAACCACGGAGTGCATTTGTATCCCAGGTACACCCCGAAGCTTACAACAAGCAAGCTTGACAGCAAGCAAGTCAGACCATAAGGAGAACAATCCAGATGGCAGGAGGACTTCTTTTTTGTGCTGAAAAACTGCAGTCTTGGGAAAGGATATCTCTGTGGATGTTAGCTTCCTTCTGGCATCAGAGCAGCCAAAGAAACTCCCTCTGGTGCAATGCAGCCTTCAGATCATTTGGTACCCAAGAAATAGCAGCTAGAAAGGAAAAGCAGCAGCCAAGGAACTGCATCATTTTTTTTCCTTACTAATTGACCTTGTCAAAATAATGATTGCAGATTGCTGGCAGGTTAGATAGAAAATTCAATGGTTCAGCGAATTGCGCACTTTCAAGCCGTTTTGCTGCATTAAACAGAAAGCATTTTGGGATTGTTTTTTAAGATATATGTGAAGGAAGATCAGTTTTAACTGTAGAATCGGCTTAACTGTAGAATGGGCTTAACTGTAGAATGGGCCTTAACTGTAGAATGCCCCATGCCTTGAATACTGTGTGCACCCACTTTCCATAAGCAGGTGGTAAGTTCAGAAGTGAAAAATTAGCAGAAGCACACCAATGAGAGCTTTAGAAATTGTCCTCTTTGTCTGCTTTCCTTTTTGCTCTGATTTTTTTCTGTGCTTTACAGTAGAATCGTGTCTTATGTTGCCTGAGTGAGGCCTGGCAGGCAGTCGGGCAGGCACACAGTACTATCTTCCCATACTGACTTTAGTGTAGTGAAGTGCTTGGCTATGCATTATTCTGGTAAAATTTAGAATCGAGTGCTATGATGTGTTATGAGATCAGAAAGGCAAGAGGTTAATAAATGTTTCAATAGGGGCTATCACATTGGGCTTTGGGTGGTTTCTTTTTGCATGGCCTGGGTTGCAAATTAATTCATTTGCACGAACACAGATTTTTTTTTTAAAAAAGAAAATCCTTATGTGGGAAAACTACTGATATGCAGTTGCTTCACAGAACATAAAAGTCTAATTAACAAGTCAGAATCAGTACAGTCCATCTGTTGAACTAAAACACTTAGAGGATTTTCCTGCTCCCAATGCATACTTTAAGCCTGAACTAGATGTGCACGACAGAGTTCAATCTGCTACTTTTTTGTCATTTAGGCATTCAGCTGCCTCTACTTCCTTGTAACCCAATGGACAGGTTTGCTTGTATCTTTTCTTTATTGGAAGCTCCTGCTAGAAATCAGTGTGGGGAGACTCTGATCTGAACTGGAACTTTGGTAGTGAGGAAAGGTATTTAACATTTTCCTCAACCTCAATTACAGATCTTTTTCCAAGGATTTTTTTTCCCCTTGCAGAATGTTAGGGTTGTCAAACTGGCTGTATGGCTGGATTTTACTTTTAGTTAGTGCTTTTTTGCACACTCCATTCTGCTCATGTTTTAAAGGGAGGGAACCATTTAGCATTTTTAGTCAATGACTAAAGTCACAGTTAGTGACTGAGCAATGTTATCATTATTAATTACCATAATTGTAGAATGACATACATTTTTCTGAGGGAAAAGCTTCTTAGTTCATTTCATTTACAGCATTCTTTTGTCCCTTTTCAGTGGAGGACTGTTAGACCTAAAAAAGAAGGTTAACACAGTTAGTTACGATTTAATAGTATAAAACTCCCCATAACCCCCAAAATAAAAGAGACAGAATCAAAGGTAGGAAAATATATTATCTTGAAAAATAAAGAAACAAACACCAACATGAAAAATGTTACTAGGCTACTGTAAATATATTGCTTATATATTATCATGAACATATGAACAAGATTTTGAGGCTAAACTTTAGGTGAAGGATACACTCTGGACTCTGATCAGCAAAATTCCATGATCACTAGTGGGTAGCAAAGAGTTAGATTCATCTATATTTCTCCTCTGCCATTTCATGGGCCTCTCAAAGTGTCAGACCCTGGTCCAAATACAACACAGTGAGATTAAGTCTAATTCTTTATTTGCTTACACCTAACAGACAGAATCTTGCCAACTATACACCCTGAGATTCTAGGTATGGCTATCCTTAACCCATTCCTCACTCCCTCATCCAGTTCAGGATTGTGCAATTTCTTATTTTAGGCTTATTTCTAGAATGCACTGCCTTCTCCTTGGGAAACCATGAAGATCTTGCCAATACTTTCTTCCCATCACCACTCCTTCTCCAGGTGCACATTCCATTTGCAGTCCATGTCTAGTAGAGAAGAGGGAAGAAGACAGAGAATCCAATCTTCCTCAAACTGAGAAGGTGTGGGTTTCAACTGCCAAAATTCTGGGAGCTCAAGTTCACATATTCCCCAGGTTGGGGAAAGAATTTATTTATTTATTTACCAAAAGATAAAAATGTCAGCAAAATTATACAATAGTTAAAGAGGCGTTAAAAAAACATACAAGCAACAGTATTTACTGTACAGCAAGATAAATTGATGTGGATAAATCAAACTTGGCACAGAAGAAAGAATGCTTTGAAGGATGCCAAGGTTCTATACATAGATCTGTGGAACAACCTGGAATGAGGCAGTCAATAAATGTGAAAGTGAATGTATGCAAAAGCTAAAGTCCATACTTGGTTGGTAATGGAGTGAAACCCACCAGCTTCTAAATAACTGTAGCTATGGCCAAGAATGCTTAGATGTTTCGATATGATGATCTTGTGGCAGCTGATCTATAATCATTGATTGTGATAAGTAGGAAAGCTTACTCAGTTCAATGAGATCAAGGCATAAGGTGTGATACAGGGGGCAATCTAGTAAAACATGTGACAAAAACTCGATCTTGTCTGAAAACAACCAGAAGTGATCAGGATGGGAAATGTCGTGATATATACCTAATGTTGAATTATACCAATATAAATGTCCTTCTGTGTGGGGCATGAGGAATATGATGAAAATATCTAGATCTGAGAAGAGGATCATCCACAGGCTCATTGTAGCAAAGGTGTGACTTTTAAAATGTATTTACTTGGACATCAGAGTCCAATACTTGGCTTGAATGATGCCTAATCTGCACAAAAGAGAAAACAGCTACAGGAGGGCAACAGAATGGACAAAACCATATATTAGCAGAACATATCCAAGTTAAAAGAGAAACAAGCTATGGTAAGCCTTCAATCTCCCCTCTCTGTCTGACTTGGGCTGCTCCCTCTGGAAAAAAAATATTCAGTCAACCCAGATCTAGTAAGCTTATTTTTGACAAAACCTGAGAGCTATTTCAGACATAAATACATATACATATACATACATACATAGGTGTGTGTGTGTGTGTGTGTGTGTGTTGTATTTGTGCTGATAAATAAATCAAGGGAGACTAGTATAGATCTATTTCAAGCTATTTAACTCTCATCAGCTAGCCATACCCTTACTGGGATTTACTTACTGGGCTAGCTGATGAGAGCTAAATAGCTTGAAATAGATCTATACTAGTGTCCCTAACTATATATATATATACACTAGAGCCACAGGCTCGCCTCCTTATCAGTTGAGCCAGGGAAATAGGTATGTATTTGTGTTACAACCCCTGGTATGCCTAAATATGGGAGGAAGGTCACTACTTCCTCTTTCTGTCCTTCGGCTTATCACAGAAGACCATACAGGCTCAACTGATAAGGAGGCGAGCCTGTGGCTTAGTGGCTAACACTCCTGCCTAAGATATAATACAGCACAGGTTCGAATCCCAGTAAGGGTATGGCTAGCTGATGAGAGCTAATTAGCTCGAAATAGATCTATACTAGTCTCCCTTTATTTATTTATCAGTACAAACGCAACACAAATATAAAAAGGCAACATTAAAAATAAAAATATGGTTTTCTGCCTGTATGGTCTTCTGTGATAAGCCGAAGGACAGAAAGAGGGAGTAGTGACCTTCCTCCCATATTTAGGCATACCAGGGGTTGTAACACAAATACATACCAATTTCCCTGGTTCAACTGATAAGGAGGCGAGCCTGTGGCTTAGTGGCTAAGACTCCTGCCTAAGATATAATACAGCACAGGTTCGAATCCTGACTCCCCCCTTCTCGTATACCAAATCACTCTGAAACAAGGTCTCTGCAAGATGTTTTATTTACATACAGTTTAAACCTTGGCAGCAATCCAGGTCCAGATAACACATTGGCAGCAATCCAGCCTGCCGAGGTCCAGATACCACCTTGGCAGCAATCCAGCCTGCCGAGGTACGACACAGATTTGAGAGCGTCTCCAACTCTAATGATCAGTTGATTCCTGAAAAACAACTGTCGGAAAGTCCTTCCTTGAATAGCCTTGAGAGGAGCCTGATTACAATCACCTGAATCCAATCATCTCTTGTAAACGCGTAGCTGTTCTCTCCGTATATCAGCTCTCCGTTGCCTGGCATCCAGAAAACACTCCCTTGTCTCCTCCCCACTGCTCCAAGGCATCACATCAGGAGCACACTCCCTTTGGCTTTCACTACTGCTCCATGCCTCAGGCGCCTCCTGGTGGCCAACCAGCCTCTCTGATCCCTGCTCGGAGTCGGAACCCTGTCCAGGGTCCTCCACATCCTCCAGAGCCAACTCATAGGGACCCTTGCTGTCAGAGTCTGGTGGCAGCTCCAATGGCTCCTGCTGGGCCACAACATACATACATACATACATACATACATACATACATACATACATACATACATACATACATACAGTTAGTTAGCTAGCTAGCTGCAGTTTGGCAACAGTATGCATCAGCTATGCTAATTATAATCTGTTTAACATAACCATTTCAAACCACTTTTCTAAAAGTAGCTTGATGGTTCTAACCACAGTTAGTGCTAATCACAGTTTGGTGATGGAAAACACAGCATACAATAGCTAATGAAAAGCTTGGGGGTGGGATAAAATTAGGGGGAAGCATACAAATCTGAAATTTCTTGCTGCTGGTTGGTAAGTCACAGTTGGCTGTCTTTTCACACTAACTGCTCTTAAGTTCTTGAATACCTTCCCAAAAGAAATTCATGACTTTTCTGCATTTTACACTCTAATGTATAACTCTCATTCACCATTTCAGTATGTTTTCTGACGAACTTTTCATGTTCCTTTTTTTCGACACTTATTATTTTCAACTATGCTGTGAGTTATCTTAAACACACAGAACATTTATTCATTTACCAAAGTCATAATTTGCCCCAAATTCTACAGGATCCTTGGCAGTGTACAACAATATCCAGTGTTAAAATAGATGATAATAAAACCCCAAATTTAAATACAGAGGATGAACACCTCCACTCTCTGGACCACTAAGGGCCAAGGAGCTGCTGAAACAGTCCAGCTTTGGCTTACTTAGAGGAAGTGAGCACGGTGGGACATGCACTTCGTTTCTGGGGGAGAGTTCCATAATGTTGGGGCTGCCAGAAAGAAAAACTGCCTGACCACAAACCTCAGAGTGGAAATCCCTTTTTAAATGATGGGACCCAGATGGACAGATTCAATTCTAACATGTCATATTAAGATTAGAGGTATTTAAAATCTACTTTATTATTTATACAAATTGAGGGTATGCATATGTATATGTATAGCTATCTCTGTCTGTCTGTCTGTCTGTCTGTCTGTCTGTCTGTCTATCTATCTATCTTTCTACATAACACCATCTACTGTATCTCTTTCTCTTTCTCTATCTATCTCTCTGTCTATCAATCTGTTTATCTATCTCTCATCTATTGACCCATACATAAACAAACACATATTGAAATTAACTTTTTAAAACTCATTAAAATATAGGCCTTGGAGAGATGTTCCCCACTTAAGATATACATAAATTCTGCTACATATGTTTATTTATTTACTATATTTCGAAACTGTCAATGCTAGTCAACTAACGCAAGTTTACAATTATATAAAATAGATGATTTTCCCAGTGTGTGCTACCTGCCTGTCTATACAAAGTCTAGTTTCTTTTTACCCTTCAGATCTCTATCTTTATGCAGCCCTATTTGATATGGATTATTAAAAATGAATCACCAACAAACACATCAGTATACACAAAGGCTTCAGAGATTCTTTTTCTTACTCAGTGCTGCATTACAAAGAAACATGTTTTACTGCGAGAAAAAACATTTATTTCTGAACTGCCCATTGCTACTTTAGCTTTTCACTGCTGTGCAAACTGGAACAGTGTATTAATGTGAACTTTCTTACCAAAATAAATTTAAATAGTGCTGTAATTATTTTGCTAACTATACAGGGCCTTCCTGTATTTTTGAAATGCTCTATTCATCTTTAGGTTTTCTCAGAACCACTTTCTGTTTAACAGCACTTCCTGGAATGCCCTTGTGGTGACATGGGCAAGTCAGGAATTGCTTCTTGAAGGAGAAACGCCTCTATATCCCTTCTGCGTGATTTTGAACTCAGAGGATATTTCACACATGTTGGAAGAATGAAGATTGTCAGACAATTTGTACATTTCATTGATTAAGTATGACCCTAAATGTTCTTGATTTTTTTTCTACAGCTATAAAGTTTTATATTAAACATATTAAGATATTAATATTTTAATAGAAACAATAATAAAATTAGGAAAGCCTATAGTAAAAGGGAGCAGATTTTTACTGATCCAGGCATCCTTATTTATCACAAGGAACCTCCAGCAGGTGTCCTCGTTGTACACCTTATTAATTTTAGCAGTAAACCTGGGAGAGCAACAATATTCTGTTATTAGAAAATGTATTATTGGGGAAACTGAATTTTGGTACCAAAATACTCTTGGTATTTTTATAACACTGTTGTCTGTTTACAATACAACTTTATCAAGTGTTTCATATTTATTATTTTATGTTCCTTTCATTAATCTTTTAAGTTAGGCAGGCTTTATTTCTCTTTAAATCTCTGTTCTTTTTATTTACTTATGGGGAGGAAGAAAGCTGAGGCTGAGGCCATGGTTAACATACTGTATACCACGGATGTAAAACTTGCCATGTCACGTTGCCGTCACGTGATGTATCATGACCTTTTCCTCTTCATGGAGCTGGGGTGGGCGTGGCCTGCGCGTGACACATCCAGCCCATAGGCTGCCAGTTTGACACCCCTGCGCAGGTCTCTCTCAGTGCAGAATGCTGAGCTCCACTGAATTGTACTTCTAGGCAAATGTTTGAGGGCTTCCTTGCCATGACGTTGCCATAGCTTGACATAGCAAATAGACCTATGAACATAAGTTTTCTAACCCAAATTATCTACATAGATTGCTCCCTCTATTCCTAATTTTTCCCAAGAAGCACAGTCTGAAATGTCTATATAAGCATGATGTTCTGGCTAATCTACTTGGAAATGTTGAATCAATCAATTCTCCTTAAGCTCTACTTTGGATAATATCTAAACAGGGAAACCATCATCATGAGGAATGCAGTGTGCTCAGATATCCCCACTGAGTGATCAGCAGGAGCCTCCTGAAAATTCAAGCCATTAACATGACAGCACATCTGATCCTGAGAGGGAAGAATTGCTGTCATCTCTTGCTCCTTCTTCCCACCTGGGAACAGCTGCTTTTAAATGGCAGCCGCCAACGCCTGGAGCGTTGGGACTCCAAAGCTTAGCAGGCCGTGCTGTTCGCAGAGGCTGCAGAAATCTAAGTGCTGTGACTAAAATAGAACAGGGAGATAAATTGCACAGCTTTGGCCAAATGGCACATGCCCTTAATTCTGAATAGGATCTGCTGAGACTTGCAGATGTCATTTGTTTAAAGTGGAAACAGGACATACATCAAACCGTATCCGGCTTTATGTGAATCCAACATGAAAACGTCTAGTGGACCCGAAGCAAATCAAAATGTAAGCCATGGGCTAGAACACAAAATACAACAGTAATTTGCCACAAGAAGGACTGCCTTCTTTTTGTGGGACATAAAATGACTTGGCTCTTGCTTCACAGAACCCACATTGGTTTTGCCACAATTCCAATTCTCATCTGCAAAGGATGGACTCAAATCCACACCTTCTCCACTTCTACTCTAACAAGCTGATGGCAATAAGTCAAACACTTTAAAGTATGAAGCAGAAGCAATATTTTTAAAATTGCCATTCAATCTTAAGTTTGACCAAGAAAGGATTTTTCAATCTTGACAGCAAGTTTCCTTTCCCTCTAAAATCTCTCTCTCAATTCTCAAATTCAAACTTCAAATTATGCTCTTATAGCCCTGAATCAAAGGAGGAACCTGGGGAATAGAATGGCTTTGGGCAGGCAAGCTTCTTCCCCAGGGAAGTCCTTAGGCATTTCATGATAGCCAGGAAGGGATTTGCTTTCAAATACTTTCAAATGATATCATTTGAAACTTCCTGAAGCTAGGATTGGAGCTGCTGGAGAGAAGGAGGGGGTGAGTCACAAGACAAAGACACTGAGGTGGGGGCCCTTAAACTCCATATCATTTGAAACTTCCTGAAGCTAGGATTGGAGCTGCTGGAGAGAAGGAGGGGGTGAGTCACAAGACAAAGACACTGAGGTGGGGGCCCTTAAACTCCATATCATTTGAAACTTCCTGAAGCTAGGATTGGAGCTGCTGGAGAGAAGGAGGGGGTGAGTCACAAGACAAAGACACTGAGGTGGGGGCCCTTAAACTCCATATCATTTGAAACTTCCTGAAGCTAGGATTGGAGCTGCTGGAGAGAAGGAGGGGGTGAGTCACAAGACAAAGACACTGAGGTGGGGGCCCTTAAACTCCATATCATTTGAAACTTCCTGAAGCTAGGATTGGAGCTGCTGGAGAGAAGGAGGGGGTGAGTCACAAGACAAAGACACTGAGGTGGGGGCCCTTAAACTCCATATCATTTGAAACTTCCTGAAGCTAGGATTGGAGCTGCTGGAGAGAAGGAGGGGGTGAGTCACAAGACAAAGACACTGAGGTGGGGGCCCTTAAACTCCATATCATTTGAAACTTCCTGAAGCTAGGATTGGAGCTGCTGGAGAGAAGGAGGGGGTGAGTCACAAGACAAAGACACTGAGGTGGGGGCCCTTAAACTCCATATCATTTGAAACTTCCTGAAGCTAGGATTGGAGCTGCTGGAGAGAAGGAGGGGGTGAGTCACAAGACAAAGACACTGAGGTGGGGGCCCTTAAACTCCATATCATTTGAAACT
The DNA here is from genome assembly GCF_964273705.1 of Natrix helvetica. Classification (NCBI taxonomy): domain Eukaryota; kingdom Metazoa; phylum Chordata; class Lepidosauria; order Squamata; family Natricidae; genus Natrix; species Natrix helvetica. The sequence continues at coordinate 182,664,687 of NC_138548.1, forward strand.
TCCTGAAGCTAGGATTGGAGCTGCTGGAGAGAAGGAGGGGGTGAGTCACAAGACAAAGACACTGAGGTGGGGGCCCTTAAACTCCATATCATTTGAAACTTCCTGAAGCTAGGATTGGAGCTGCTGGAGAGAAGGAGGGGGTGAGTCACAAGACAAAGACACTGAGGTGGGGGCCCTTAAACTCCATATCATTTGAAACTTCCTGAAGCTAGGATTGGAGCTGCTGGAGAGAAGGAGGGGGTGAGTCACAAGACAAAGACACTGAGGTGGGGGCCCTTAAACTCCATATCATTTGAAACTTCCTGAAGCTAGGATTGGAGCTGCTGGAGAGAAGGAGGGGGTGAGTCACAAGACAAAGACACTGAGGTGGGGGCCCTTAAACTCCATATCATTTGAAACTTCCTGAAGCTAGGATTGGAGCTGCTGGAGAGAAGGAGGGGGTGAGTCACAAGACAAAGACACTGAGGTGGGGGCCCTTAAACTCCATATCATTTGAAACTTCCTGAAGCTAGGATTGGAGCTGCTGGAGAGAAGGAGGGGGTGAGTCACAAGACAAAGACACTGAGGTGGGGGCCCTTAAACTCCATATCATTTGAAACTTCCTGAAGCTAGGATTGGAGCTGCTGGAGAGAAGGAGGGGGTGAGTCACAAGACAAAGACACTGAGGTGGGGGCCCTTAAACTCCATATCATTTGAAACTTCCTGAAGCTAGGATTGGAGCTGCTGGAGAGAAGGAGGGGGTGAGTCACAAGACAAAGACACTGAGGTGGGGGCCCTTAAACTCCATATCATTTGAAACTTCCTGAAGCTAGGATTGGAGCTGCTGGAGAGAAGGAGGGGGTGAGTCACAAGACAAAGACACTGAGGTGGGGGCCCTTAAACTCCATATCATTTGAAACTTCCTGAAGCTAGGATTGGAGCTGCTGGAGAGAAGGAGGGGGTGAGTCACAAGACAAAGACACTGAGGTGGGGGCCCTTAAACTCCATATCATTTGAAACTTCCTGAAGCTAGGATTGGAGCTGCTGGAGAGAAGGAGGGGGTGAGTCACAAGACAAAGACACTGAGGTGGGGGCCCTTAAACTCCATATCATTTGAAACTTCCTGAAGCTAGGATTGGAGCTGCTGGAGAGAAGGAGGGGGTGAGTCACAAGACAAAGACACTGAGGTGGGGGCCCTTAAACTCCATATCATTTGAAACTTCCTGAAGCTAGGATTGGAGCTGCTGGAGAGAAGGAGGGGGTGAGTCACAAGACAAAGACACTGAGGTGGGGGCCCGCGCGCCTAACGGCGCGCGAATCATATATCTATAAACCAAAATAGCAATAATACATTCTGGATTAGTGTGTTTGAGATTGTGATTTTATTTATTTCATAATGACTGGCTTAGTTCAATGTAATAGATGTTTTGCACCTGTCTTTCGCAGTACTCTTTTCAAATTTGGATACTGTCCCCTTTGTAAACAAATTACGAGTCTACATAGGCAGATTACCTATCTAGAATCTGTAATCTGTGCTCTCCAAGCAGAAACTAGGTGTCTACGTCAGCCATTCCACTCTATGGTGAAGCCACACTATCAGCCCCCTCTACCACAAAGATCTTGCAGGAGAAGAGCTGTCTGGACAACTGTGGGATCTGGCAGGTTGAGAGCTGTGAACCATAAACCCAAAGCTTTTGCTGTGACCCAGCAAAACAGATATAGTGCCCTTGCTGACCTTAATGGGGACACTAAACAGATAGGTCAAAGCAGTTGTGATCATGATGACTCAAATAAGCAGGGGATCGTGGTCCAAAACGAAGAACTTTCTTCGGAAAGGCGAAAAGGGGAACCAGGTATCACACATCAGTCGCAGAAGAAGATCAAGGTATGTAAAAAGAGAAGTCACCTTCTGGCTGGTGATTCAATCGTAAGAGATGTTAATTTAGGAGAGGATAAGGAGGTTTTAACAGAGGTCAGGTGTCTGCCAGGTGCTACTGCCAGCAGAGACAAGAGGCGTATTCTTAAGATAGTCAAGAATGCAAGTAAGGACTGTGACGTTGATGCTATTATACATCTTGGCACTAATGATCTATCCCAGAAAGATGTACTTTCTGTGCAGAATGATTTCCAGAACTTGGGGTATGAACTTAATAGTATAGGTTGTAGGCTTATCTTTTCAGAGGTTTTACCTGTATATAAGGAACAAAAAGGGAAGGGCCAGCGTGTAGCAGAGTTTAATGTTTGGCTAAAGGAGTGGTGTAAAAGGGAAGGCTTTGGTTTTATTAGTCATGAAGCCTGTAGCTGGTCCAATGAAAAACTGTACAAAAGAGATGGGTTGCACCCATCCAAGAAAGGAACTGAGTTACTTGGCATTAAATTCACAGATTTTCTTGATAAACATTTAAACTGAAGAGCGGGGACAGAGAATTAATAGATACAGAACATCTCTGTCCCCAGCAAACTAAAATTCATAGGGTTATAAATGCATGTAACATAGATGTGTGTGTGGGTAAGATTATCACTCCTGCTGTCAAGCAAAACCAAGCATGTAATAGTGATTGTCATACCATGTGCATGAATCACACAAGTGGCAAGAAAATAGGGGCAGTCAGGCATAATACAGGTTATGTAGACAGTAAACACAAGGTCAATCAAAATGGACTCAAATGTCTATATACCAATGCACAGAGTATGAGGAATAAACAGGGAGAATTAGAAATTCAAGTAAAAGAGGGCAGATATGATATTATTGCCATTACAGAAACTTGGTGGGATGAAACTGACAAATGGAACATACAGCTAGAAGGATTTAAATTATTTAAAAGAAATAGACCAAATAAAAGAGGAGGTGGAGTTGCACTATATATAAGAAATAACTATGTCTCTACAGAAATAGAGCACAACAATAATGAGAACTATCTTGAATGCATTTGGGTCAATATTAAAGGTTGTGGGGGAAATGACATTGCCATAGGTCTATACTACAGGCCACCCAACCAAGCAGAGGAAGAAGATGAACTTTTTGCTAGTCAGCTAACTAAGGTATGTAGGAAGCACACCACAATAGTAATGGGAGATTTTAACTACCCTGACATCAACTGGGAAACAAACTCTGCACCAAGTGGAAGATCCAACAGGTTCCTAACAAACCTAGCAGACAACTTTGTTTTCCAAAAAGTAGAGAAGGAAACAAGGGGATCAGCCATACTGGACTTAATTCTCACTAACAGAGAGGAAATGATAGAAGGTGTTGAAGCCATAGGAACCCTGGGGGCAAGTGACCATGCAATATTGGAATTCAACATTATCCAAACACAAGTAGTAGAACAAAGTCAAACTAGAGTCTTGGACTTTAAGAAAGCTAATTTCAATAAACTTAGAGAGAGCTTGGGAAAAATTCCATGGATGAGAATCCTCGAGGGGAAAACAACTCAAGAAGCTTGGGAAATTTTGAAAAATGAGATTAGAAAAGCCCAGTCTAACACAATACCAATGAAGAAGAAAAACAACAGCTCCCAAAAGAAACCAGCATGGCTGCATAAACAACTATCTGACAAACTGAAATACAAAAAAAGTAAGTATAAAAAGTGGAAGGAGGGGGACATAACTAAGGCAGAATATCAGCAAATAGCCCGAGCCTGTAAAGATGAAGTGAGGAAAGCTAAGGCTCACAATGAAGAAAGGCTTGCCACAAAAGTAAAAATTAACAAAAAAAAGCTTCTTCCAACATGTTAAAAACAAGAAAAAAGTTAAGGAAACAATTGGTCCATTGCTAGGAGAAAGTGGCAAGAAGGTGACAAGCAACAGGGAGAAAGCAGAACTATTTAACTCATGTTTTGCATCTGTCTTTACACAAAGGGATAAAACAGTCCAACCTATCAAAAGCAGCACCACAAAATTAGGAACACAAATTGAAATAGGGAAGAAAATGGTAAGTGAGCACCTGTCTACCCTAGATGAGTTCAAATCACCAGGACCGGATGGATTACACCCCAGAGTTCTGAAGGAACTAGCAGACGAGATCTCAGAACCACTGAATTATATCTTTCAGAGATCCTGGAACACCGGGGAACTACCAGAGGACTGGAAAAGAGCTGATGTGGTTCCCATCTTCAAAAAAGGGAAAAAATTAGATCCAGGAAACTACAGACCTATCAGCCTAACCTCAATACCAGGAAAGATTCTGGAAAAAATAATCAAGCAACGAATTTGCGAACACCTAGAAGCAAACAAAGTAATAGCCAAAAGCCAACATGGATTTGTCAAAAACAGATCATGCCAGACTAATCTTATTGCATTCTTTGATAATGTGACAAAATTAGTGGACCAGAGGAATGCCGTTGATATAGTTTACTTGGACTTCAGTAAGGCTTTTGATAAGGTAGACCATAACCTACTACTAGATAAAGTAGAAGAATGTGGGTTAGACAGCACCACCACCAGATGGATTGGTAACTGGCTGACCAACCGCACTCAACGTGTAGTTCTCAATGGAACTGCATCTACATGGAGGGAAGTATGCAGTGGAGTACCCCAAGGCTCTGTTTTAGGCCCAGTACTCTTCAACATCTTCATCAATGATTTGGATGAGGGAATAAATGGGGAACTCATCAAATTTGCAGATGATACCAAGCTGGCAGGAATAGCCAACACTCCAGAAGATAGGCTTAAGATACAGAAGGATCTTGACAAACTTGAACATTGGGCACTATCTAATAAAATGAAATTCAATGGTGAAAAGAGTAAGGTTCTACATTTAGGCAACAAAAACGGAATGCACAGGTACAGTATAGGTGATACCTTACTCAGTAGTAGTAACTGTGAAAGGGATCTTGGAGTCCTAGTGGACAACCATTTAAATATGAGCCAGCAGTGTGCAGCAGCTGCCAAAAAAGCCAACACAGTTCTAGGCTGCATCAACAGAGGGATAGAATCAAGATCACGTGAAGTGTTAATACCACTTTATAATGCCTTGGTAAGGCCACACTTGGAATATTGCATTCAGTTCTGGTCGCCACGATGTAAAAAAGATGTGGAGACTCTAGAAAGAGTGCAGAGAAGAGCAACAAAAATGATTAGGGGACTGGAGACTAAAACATATGAAGAACGGTTGCAGGAACTGGGTATGTTTAGCTTAAGAGAAAGAAGGACTAGGGGAGACATGATAGCATTATTCCAATATCTCAGAGGTTGCCACAAAGAAGAGGGAGTCAAACTATTCTCCAAAGCACCTGAGGGTAGAACAAGAAGCAATGGGTGGAAACTAATCAAGGAGAGAAGCAACTTAGAAATGAGGAGAAATTTCCTGACAGTGAGAACAATTAATCAGTGGAACAGCTTGCCTCCAGAAGTTGTGAATGCCCCAACACTGGAAGTCTTTAAGAAGATGTTGGATAGCTATTTGTCTGAAACGGTATAGGGTTTCCTGCCTAGGCAGGGGGTTGGACTAGAAGACCTCCAAGGTCCCTTCCAACTCTACTATTGTATTGTATTATTGTACAGTATGCTGATCTTTAGAAAAGGAGCTCTTGCTCTTATTAAGATAGCTACAAATGTGCCAAGTTTGCTGCAGTATGGATTAAACTATTCATTTGCCCAGGCTTTTTTGAAGTATGGCTTCCTGCCTTGAGCCTGTAGGTGCTATGAAGATGTTTAAGAAATCATCTTAAACTTATGTGTACAAATCTTTAAAAGGCCTGCAATGGATCATGAGCTATGAGATCTTAATGGGAAAAAACAAAGCTCAGAGCAACCCTGAGTGTGTATTAATAAACAAGTTAGCAGACACGGTGACCCAATGTATACACAAGGCAATAAAATATTACCTTGCTTCTAGGACTCAGCATAATCAAAGGGTGAGAAAGAAATAAACCTTTGACGAGACCCAGAATATGAAAATCAAACAATTGAGCCATAAAGTTCCCTAACCAGAGCATGTATTCTTCTCTCTTGTGCCTTGTTTAAGTCCTTTCCACTCTTCAGCATCTAGTATCTGCTCCCCATGGTGTCTATTGGGCCCGTTGATTGCATAGTTGACATTTTAATGGGGTGTAACATCCTCGTGCCCGAGATCAAGTTCCCTGAAAGCAAACTTTAGGCAGTGGTTGGAAGGGAAATTCTTCCACTCAAAAGGTGCAATTACAACTTTACAGTCTGCTGAAAATAGCTGGATTATCTTTCCAGCAGGAAAGAGGGGATCTCCAATGACTTTCGAGTACCACAGACAGCCAGATCCAGAAAGCTCTGAAAAGATGGAAGACTTGGTTGAGACAGGCAGAAAATGTTGCCAAGTGTTTCTCCATTCCTCCATTTAGACAGATTCTTGACAAATCCTCCCCTATTACTTTAATGTTTTTTTCAAGAAGGCCCTGTAATTCAAAAACAGATGTGACCAACTTAGCAGAGCAGTTGGGATGTTATAAATGTGGGACCACTGAGAGTTTGCTTCCCTAACTAAGAAAACAAGGGACATAGTTGTTCATGAAGTTGCATACATGCAGCCCAATACTCCCTTTGGTGATCATTATCTGTTCCTCAGGTGAAAATGTTGCTTGTTGCTGATTTCTTTATTGGGAGGAAAGTCCTGTCCAGGTTCAATCACTCAGGGATGCTATGACTTTTAGAGCGAGTTTCACAGGCTTGCATATATAGCTTACACTTTTTGAAGGTACTGCATATGGCCGAATTTTTTAGATTGTAATGACAATCTAGCGGAGAGGAATGAAAATTGCCACATCACAATTTTTAGAACATACCTTGCTGAATTAATATGATGGGGAAACTAAGAAATACAGGTACTGTTTGCTGAAATATATCATTCACAGTTCAGAAATATGTCCCTGAATACATGTGGAAAAACATATCAAGCTGCATAGATAACTGAAATGTACCCATAAAATACATTTTCCTATGGAAATCTCTCTTCAGAACATGTCCAAACTAGTGGGAATTTGTGAAAATGCGTGTATTAGAACTATGGAAGGCAGTTTGGGATGTATTGGGGAGGGGACAGTGACATTTGTCACTGTAAAAATACCCACTTCTCAGAAGAAAAATTGCAGACATTGAGGGACGTGTCCTTGTCCAGAAAAGAGTTTGCATTCTACATAAACCCCCTCCAGGCAACTTGCCAAAAGAAAATATGCAACACTACGAGGCAACATCTTTCCTAAAATAATATTCCCACCTGGCACAGAATTATCCAGGTAACACCCAAATCCCTTTTCTCAAATGTGCAATAATAAGAATCTACCATTCTCTCACTCCTCCTCCCCATCTTAAGAGACATAAGCGGCTCTTTTTTCTTCTATTATTTTAAAGATAGGGGTGTGGAGAGTCCTGAGAGAAAAGCAGAAACTCAACCTCATCTGCCCCTTTTCCTTCCTTTCCCATGAAGGTATATGGACTTACACCTGAAGTTATTTTTTTTAAAAAAGCATTAAAATCAATTCCTCCAAATTCCAAAAAAGAACATTTGGGAACAGGAAACACACCAGACATTTCCAGGGGGCTGGGGAGGTGGGACTGGGTGGGATTGACAAGGAAGGCAAAATTTGTCCTTTTGTGAACATGCTGTGGTGCAAGGCATAGAACTTGCATCATCATGTTGGAATGTTGCTTTGGTTATTTGACAAAAGCATTGGATAGTGTGGATACCCTGGCTGGCAGCCTCTTATTTCTTCCTTACCTTGAGATTGGCTTCATCATTTCATCCCCCAACCACATCCAAGGCTGCTAAAATCAGCTTTACTTGTTCTGGTGTTAACATAAATTGTGTCTATTAAGCAGACAACAAGCTGCAGTTTTGCCATGGGTGCAATTTGGCACACTTTGACAACCATTCATTGGGTTCTGGCATTGTGCCCATGGCAGGATAGGGATTGTCAGTAGGGGGCAGCTAATTTTATGGCAGTATAGTTTGCTGTTGGCTCAAGGACTAACTTGGCTACCAGGAAGAGTCATTTGAGGAACAGCAAGGAAATGATGCTCTTGGATTCCTGCTTGCCTTCAGATACTATGTAGAGGATTCTCATCTGGCTGTTATATTCACCCACAAATGAATCTTAAAGTCCATATGAGCATCCGAATGAGCAGGAGAAAACAAAATTATTCTTCATGGGTAGAAAATCATAAGGTGAATGCAAAAATTGATGAGCTTCCATCTACGCACTGAGGGCTTCTGTGATCTTCAAATATTCAGAAATTTGTTAGAAATAAAAGTCAGTGTTGCCAAAAACTGAGATGGGAACCAAATATGAAGATTACTGAGAGAAGGTTTTTTACAATCTGGTTAAAGCGTTGTGCGGTGAAACACGACCCAAGTTAGGTGCCTTTCATGGATCAGAACTGAAATGGCAAAGGCCTTTTCAGGGACTGATTTGATATTCAGAAACAGTACTACAAATTAGAAAAAAAATGTGGTTGGTGTATCTGAGCTATGAAGGTTGTGAAGTAGATTGTATAGGCCAGAATTGCTAATGTTTTTTGTAGTTTTTTCTTTTCATTTTTTGACAGGTTGCCTAACCATGATGCAGGATTTTTTTCTTGGAAGGAGCTGTTATTAAATTGTGCTTTAATTTTGTCTCTATCAAGGATTTTTATTCATTTGGTCACTTTTACTAAAATTGTAATATAGCCATTATAAGTCTGCCTAATTCTGAGGAATTGACTGAAAAGAAGGTGACAGAGGCAAAAATGGAATTCTTCACAAAGAGGAAAATGAATAAAATGTAGAGATACAAAACAGAATATTTGGCTTGGTGCAAATTCATTGGAATGGATATTGGAGTTGTAATCAATTGCAAATTGAATGTGAATTGGTATCTGAAGTAGCTATTAAAGAGGCAAATATTATTTTGAACAGCATCAAAGGAGATTTATTTTCGGCTTCCGGTTCCGGCTGCAGTACGTGACGGGCAAGCTTTGCTCGCCCCGCGCACTCCTGGTGGGCTCCCCTTTGATTGGGGGGACACAGGACGCCCTGGAGGGGCTCCTGCCGAGGGGGCAGTGTAGCGGGGGATCCCCTGTGTCAGCGGCGGCCGGGGGGGCTCCCCGCATCGCCCTAGGCACCGGGAGGCAAGAGGGGAGGCGCCGTGGCATCTTTGCGTTTTGGCAGCCAGATGAAATTCAAGATTCGAAGGACGCAGTTGCAATGCGGTGAGATGGAGATTCACCCCGTTCCATTTGATGAGTGAAGGAAAAAAAAACTGTCAGCTTTTTAGAAAAACTTTCAACTTGTGGCTGGGAAGTGTGATTGGAGGGAGGGGGATTTCCCCTCCCCCCTTGGACAAGCGGCTTTAAACTGTTTTTCTCCCTGCCCCCAGAAGAGGAGGAGGGGGGAGCCCTGGAATGGAATCACCCTCATAGCAAACAGCAGATTTCCTTTACTGCAATTGTGAAAATGAGGTGATGATCTGTTTTTTTTGAAAACTTTGAAAACTTTTGCCTTCGGATCCCGTAGCTGGCAGGGCAAGATGGCACACTTCCGTTGTCTTCATGTACTTTGAAATTTGACTCCACCCACAGAAATTGCAGGCATTTTGGCTTTGTCTCCGTGACACTCAGAGAAATCTCGTGTTACACTTTACCCTGGACTTGGAACAAAGGATTTTATTGCTTTATTGCCTAGGTCCCTATCTGCCTGGGCTCCTTGCCTCGTGATCTCTCTCGGCTAACCACCTTCCCAGTTGTTTCTTCTCTGTACTGACATCTTCATCTCTGAGCTTTGATTACCACAATGCCACCTAAAAGACCACCACCGGGGAAGCCGGGATTTGCGGGCTCCACCCCAACATCTTCAACGTCCAGCCCCAGCGGACAACAGACATTAACTTCTTTGTCCCAGCCTAAGCCTTCTGAGGTGGACTTTCAACAGATGTTTGAACAACTCTTAAAGGGGTAGGAGAACTTAAAAAACCAACTGAAAGAAATGAATGAGCAGCTCAGAGAGAATAAAGATCGTGCGATCCAAAACTCACAGAGACTGGAACTTTTGGAGGAGGGGATGGCTGAGATGAGGAGAGAGGTGAAGGGGGTCCAGAAAGGAAATCAAGAACTTGAGAACCACCAGATAAAAACGGAATTTGAACGGATGTCTTTTTTCCTTAGATTTCAAAATGTAATTGAGGCTGATGATGAAGATTTGAGGGATATTATGACTAATTTATTGGCTGAATATACTAAAAAAGACAGACAACAGATGGGGTGGGACATGGACCTGGTTTATAGAGTAAACTCAGCATATGCCAGAACACACAACGTTCCAAGGGAGGTACACATTACATTTCTCAGAAAGACCACAAGAGATGAGATTCTGAGTGCACAAAGGGGACAAGCATTAAAATACAAGGATAGAGAAATAGCCATTCTGAAACAGATCCCAAAGAAAGTTAGAGATAAAAGAAAAAACTATTCGCATTTAGAGAAGAAATTATACCAGAAAGGGGTGTGGTTTAGATGGCTTTTTCCAGAAGGTATGCTAATATTCTGGGAGGACACGAGAGTTAGAATTAATACAACTACTGAGGCTGAGGCCTTCATGGAAAAAAATAAAGTCCTCCTAGATAAACCTGATGACACTACACCAGACATACAGGACACGGGAAGTGCCGGAGCTCTGCCGGGGGGAGGAGAAGAGGCAACATTGAGAAAACTCAGATCACAAAAATGAACTTGAAAATCTGTTTGATATAAAATGATTGAAATTATTTTAAGATAAAAGTTTATATGCTGACAAAATATTAATAAGTAACAACAATCTAATGTATTAATAAATGAAAGTTATGAGAATGGGGGGGAGGGCCATCTCCTGCATAATGTAACTGTCAAAATTTGTACTTCATCCACTACCCCTTTCCTTTTTTATATTTTTTAAAAAACCAATAAAATTTTGTTTTTTTAAAAAAAGGAGATTTATTTTCCTTATCATAGATAAGTAGATTTTTCATAGCACAGCAAAGATGGTTCTACTCTTTTCTGGGTTGATCAGATCATACCCACCCTCTGCTCAGTTTTGAGTGTCACATTTTAGGAAGGATTCAGACTAATTGGAATGGATTCCAAAAAAAGGCAACAAAATAAACAGGAGATCGGAAACTCAATCCTAGGACAGAGAGAATGAAAAAAGGTGGAAATTGGAAAAGAATGTGGAGAATCTTATATCACTCTTCAAATAGCTGAACCTCAGCACCCAGATCAAGAGCTTATCACCCCAGAATACAGGATACAGACCAATGGTCTTAAATTATAGGAAGGCAGGCTCTGTTGGAAAGTTAAGAACTTCTCCACAGTAAGAACCAGTGAAATTGTTCCTAGTGACACCCGCCGCACCCCCTTTTGCTTGATGTGTTAAAAAGAAAACCCGGTAGCCATCAGATGCTCTACTTTACAATCCTGCACGGATCTGAGAGTTGGACTTAGTGGGCTACTTTGCTCCTCCAGCTCTATGATTCATTTAAATAATAATACGTGTAATATATTTCCTCTACTCCATCTTAACATTGTGTCTTAGATATGTAATTCTTACAACCCTTTGCACATTAAGAACACATACCAAATCCCCTTGTTTACTCCCAGACTTCAGGGAACGGCATAATTATGAGTAATAGCTGCACAGTGAAAGGGCAAGCCTATCATTATCCATATAAATATCAGCGCAAGAAGGTTAAACACCATCTCAGCTACCATATTTTTGTAAATCGTTGCTCCCAAATAAATTCATTTTTATAAAAGATATCATTCATTGGCATTCATGCTATTTTCCTTCACAATGCTCCAGCATACTTACAGTAGTTAAGGCAAGCATGAAGACACCACTTTCTTTATTCTTTCTCTTTTCCTCTATTTTCTTTCCCCCATTTCTTAAGGATGGAGGGAAAAACTGAACAGATTGCTATGGCTCTTGCATTTGTCTCTTGCCAATGTGTCCATTTATGGAATTTAAAATACTTATGCCCACTGTATATGGACCAATACATGTAACATATGATCTAAGATATGTAGAGGACACCTTTTTTCTTACCTGATTAGTATAAAATCCCTACTTTAATGGAGATTCTGCCCATTACTTTGGGGATTCTGAAGATTCTGCCTAAGGCAGATCATTAAAATGTGCCTTCCTGTTTTCTCATCTGTGTTTTCATGCTGAAAGTCTGGGAACTCTTTTTCTTTGATTTCCAGGGGATTTGGTAAAATCCTAAGGAAAGCTCCTGGGCATTTTTCATCAAAAAAATGGCTAAGCTGTCTCCTCTTGTTTTTTGTTTTTTTTCCTCAATCTTTTTTCTAAATGCCTGCCACTGTCATCCAATGGAGATAGAAACTCTTTTACAACATAAAGTAGAAGAAAAAATAAATATGCCTTTTTTTTCTCTTCCTGTTTTCTATTATGGCAGGACAGCACATAGAATTTAAGGTATATGACCTCAATTCCACTCAAGAAAGAAGGTCAAGGCCACCCAATGCAATCAGTATTATTTAGGAGGTGTCTGGATTGTTCGTTTTCCTGTCCTTGTTCTTAGTTGTTGCAAAGCTAATCTTGTTCTCCAACATGTTTACTAATTGCAAAAGAAATATTGTACCACTAAACTGAATGAATCCCTTTTGGTCAAACTTGCTGACTTAGTCTTCTTCTACCTGTCAATTCACTCCCTTTGTTATGCTGGCAGTACATGTTTCAGTTTCTGTAGGAGGTTGGGGAATTGCCTCTTTGGTACCATTTCCCCCCTTTCTATTTTTTCCGCTTTCTAAGGAAAAAGATAAAAATCCATGTGGCACCATTAGGAATGGGGCTGGTTGGAACAATAGCTAGTACATTCAACTCCCTACTCCCCAATGCAGTCACTATTTCACTTGCACAGCCTTGGAGAGATGGAGAGATAGCTGAAGAATTTCAAGGATGTGACCAGATGACTAAAGAAGTTAGCCCAAAATCATCCCAAAGCTTACAAGCAGTCACTGAGACACTTGCAAATTCTTCACATCTATTCCACATCACAAGCTCCCTTCTAGGCATCATTGCTTGACATATTTGACCTACTAGCCTTTTGACAACTTCAAAAGGGAAAAGTTAAGAACCTTCTCAGTCAAGGACACCCTTTCAGTAAGAATCAGATAAGCTTGAATCAGTTAATGTTTATGGCCATAGACCAAAGAAAGAAAGAAGCATTGCCGTGTACAGCCACAAAGTATCTGTGTCCAGTTTTTTCTTTCTATCTACTGCCTATAGGATTGGGGGAAAATGGAACTGGAACCTATTCCAACATGTAGCCAACCAACCAACCAACCAAATAGCTGTATTGATTCAAAACTGTGGGCTTGGTCATTCAGACACAAGCAATACACATGTACATGCATTTGTGCACACACACACACACACACACACACACACACACACACACATCAAATACTTGATGTTATTTAAATTTTCAATGGTATATGAAAAAGATAAACTACACAGATAGTGGAGGAGAGATTTTTCTGTCATACATTGGGAATTTCAGCTGCCCACATTGTTTTTCAATATAAAATGCTATCTTTAAAATAAGATAATATTTTAGTAATTATGAATAAAACAAAAATAGAAAACACCCAATAATGATAATGAAAGCAATTTATTATTTATGTATATATGCACACACAGAGAGACTATATATAATGTTTATGGGTATATACTGTAGATATACAGAAATCCATGTGGATGCTCACTGATGAAGGACATTATTTTCAATGGTTCTTATAATATATCATTGTGATGTGGCTATTCTAATATCAAGGCTGCCATAATTGTTTTGTATAGGCACATATATTTGAAATTATAAACCCTGCTATCACATAACAGAAAGTCTTTATCCTATCTTTATTTGTAGGGTGTTGGGTCACAAGAATGGGTGGGGAAATTCAGGGATAGAGATTTTGCAATTTATATAATTAAAACAAACTGTTCGGCATAGGAGGAATTTCAAGGATTTGGTCTTTGAAGAGCTGGAGTCCACTTACCTGAGGCACTGTTCCTGCCTGCTATTCACCCAGAACAAAAACACTGGATGGATTTCAGAGAAACCACAACTGCATGGAAAAATAATGTATTACAGTAAGAATGCAAGGCAGCTTCTGCAGAAACTGAAATCAGAGCTCTCCAACCATTCTCAAATTCTGCTGCCCAGTTTTCTGAGGTAGATTTCTAATCTTTCTCATACACTTCCAAATTCTTTGTCCATACAAACAGTAACAGACCTGATTATTTTTCCTCTCTTCCCTTTCCCCCCTGCTTTGTTTCCTAAACTCATGATGTGTCACATTGAAACTTTTTATTTTTCTATTTATTTGCATTTTCTATTGAGCACATTCCACTGGGCAGATGTCTCTTGCAAGATCCATACAATATTCTTATATAGTCCCAATTCCTTTATTTTGTATCCTCCATGCCAATGTTAATGATGCATAAAATCCTCTGCTTGATCCACCTACTTCACTTTGATTTAAGACAGCAAACATTTTACGTATTCATGCCATCTAGTCAGGAATTAGGCATAAATAGGATGATCTTACAGTAGCTCAAGATCAATATCCAACAATGCTTGGAAGGATGGGATGAGATAGGAATTTAGGTAGAAGTGTGCACATGAAATTATTCTTTATATAAAAAGCAGGAGTGATTTGTCCAAATCCCAATGAACCTTCTGAATCTAAAGGCTTTGTTAGTTATTCTGATATTTGGAGAAGCAAATTGGGCTGTGGGAGTGAGTAATGGAACAATTGGCTATTGCAGCCTGGCCCTGGCCACTTCACCCTGGCCCCCTGCACACAGCTGAACTACTGCAGTCTTCCCTCCCCTGTCACTCCTCCCTCATTGCTCCTCCCCTGTGCTCCTTGCCCTAGCCAATTCACTGCCCAGGACAATTAGCCATGCATGCTGAGGGGTGATCTCTGCCTTCCTTATAGAATGCAGCACACAGAGAGGGCACCAGGTGGGGGCAGGCAAAGGCCTTGGGCACTAGGCTTTTTGAAGGCCTGGTGCTATGCAGGGACATGGCATTTGCTGTGCAAGGAAACTGTGCTGCTCCTCCCCCCAGGCATGCCTTTTATGGGCTGTGCAGTACCCTGCCACCACCCAAAAAGGAGGGTGTTGGGTCACACCGCCTTGCAATTGCTTGCTACCCACTTATCACCATTCTAGTACACAATGATGACAACATAGGAGAGATTCCCTGTAGCAAGCCAAGATGTCTATGCTGTCCCTAGATTTACACCAATAGGGTTTTGTCAACTTCCCAAACAAGGCACCACAACATTTTTCCTCTACAGGTAGTCCCCTGGTTAAGAAGATCCAATTTACAGATAACGTGTGGTTGTTCTCCTTCCTCAAACTGATGAACTGCTGAAATGGCACAATAGTTTCATGAATCTCTGAAGATGGGTATTTCTTTTTTAATATACAGCCTATTTTCAGCAGTTCATGAAAACATTATGAGGTTTCAGGGGTTTGTCAGCTCAAGGAAGGAGAACTCCATCGGCCATTTTTAGTAACAGGCAACCCATTCATAAGTCAAGTTCTGATTTACACACAAATCTGAGTTAAAGACAGATTTAGGAATGAATCTCGTTCTTAACCCAAAGACTTCCTGTAATATTATACATATCATCCTCTGCCCCTCTGAATTCTATGTAAGACAAGAGGGACAAAGTTTGTACAAAAGAATTAATAAATACTAGTTTTACATCAGAATTCAAAACAAAGACAAATTACAGCAGAACATATTAATCTCTGAGAATGTCTATTAAAGATCTCAAAGAAGCTCTTCTAGAACCAAAGAACTAGCACCAGCACTCTTGAGTGAGAACCTGCTGATCTGCCACACCTCAGAATGTTTCAGGTAGTCTCAGAAAGTCCCAATAAACACTGTTTTTCAACACAATTGTTAATTGATAAGATACTAATAATCTATTTCATATGTCACCTCCATCTGGATAACCACCGTGTCTTTTCCCATCTAATCCCATATTAAATGCTGCATCAGTTTAGCCACTCCATGGACCTAACAAAGTGAACTGTAGTTTGCAAAAACCTTTTGAGTATGAAATTGTCCTATCAGACTTTTTCCAAGTGTGGGGGGCTGAAAACTAACAAAGATCTCCTCCTACAATACCTTCATCTGGGCAGCTCTTCAAATAGGAGATGGCGTCAAATGAAGGATTAGCCTTTATAAAAGTGGAGACCAAGCAGTCCTAAAATAAACACAAGCTATGGGGATGCTTAACTTTGTAATTTAGTGCTAAGAAGTCAGCTCCTAACCACTAATTCAAGACTCCCCTCCCCCATTTCCTGATGTAAATTGTCCTAGTTTTACTCCATTATTGAGAATTAATTCCAGTTTCAAAACAAAACAAAACAAAATAGTGTGACCCTGGGAAGGTCTAGTTTGGAGATATCAGAGCAATCGGCTTCTGTCCGCATGACTCATTTTGTGAACATGGCCTAAGCTGCCGGGGGAAAGCTCATTAATGCATCAGCTCCTTGCATAATCAACCCAAACCTTTTACATATATAAATAAATCCAAGCCATAGAAGAAGATGGAATGCTCTTCAGTTTTACAGCAAATTAGGTTTAATGGACAATAAGTGGCAAGATTTTAAAAAGAGGGGAAAAGTGAATCAGTTGATCAATATTTAATCAAGAGCTCTTTATTTTTTCATAAAGGAGGACTTTTTAAAAAGCCTGATTTAAAATCAGTGACTCGGCTGGATTTTGCAATTCCACAGGGTTAGTGCCTATATAACAAAGCTAAAAAAACCTTTAAATGTAGATTAGCAGCAAGATAGAGAAAAGGCCACAGTAACAGATCAAAGAGAGTGAAGGGTGCAATGATGTAAAGAGGGGAGGGAGGGGGAGAAACAGAAGAGCTGCAGTGCCCATGGCAAAGTATTCCTGTAAAGAGTTTGGTGAGTAAGCAACATACTTAAGATAATTCCTTTTGATTTGCTAAGGAGGCATAAACTATAATCAAGTAAAAGTTTAGTAAGCAAGAAGCAAGGCTATTTTCAGATTTAAAATCTAATTCATTTTTGCTGTTTTCAGAGATTGCTGTACAACCCAAAAGGGCATTTTGCATTATCATTACAGATCACCCCACATCAACAACTTGATTATGGCCTCAGACAACAGCAAAAAAAAGTTAGTTAACCTCACAGAATTTCAGCCAGTAATTTTGTTTTTTCTGTGCTTCCCAAATCAATAACTTGCTGTTATTTTTCTAATGCTATTAAGATGTTGGGGCTGGAGAAAGACATCTAATTAGATGCTATAACTTTAGAGAAAAGAGCTAAGCTACTGTCCCTGGCACACATAGAATTAAATTTCCCAAATTTTACTCTGTCTAAATCAATGACAATTCTCAAACAATATTCATTCCAGAGGTGGTATTCAGCTAGTTCTATCTGGTTTGGGGCGAACTGGTAGCAGCAACTGCAGGAGGCTCTGCCCCTCCCCCCGAGCCCGATGTAATGTGCAAGCACTGCACACGCACAGAAGGCAGTGCACATGTGCAGACATGGTACGTGCACTCACATTTGCGAACTGGTAGGGAAGGCAAGTGAATCCCACTGCTGATCCATTCCAATATTTCTTATACAACATGGCTTCTGGGATTTTCAGGGCCAAGATCATATTGAAGAAAAATAATCTCAAAAGATGCTCTTGATAGTCTGGACTTCTTACAGTTTAGTATACGGTTGCTTATATAGCCACTTCCCATTTGTTTCTTAGATGGTCAGAATGTTTAAAAGACCAAACAAGACACCTGAGAAACTGAAGTGTTCCTTTTCCAATTTGCCATCTTACTCCCTCACTCAAGCTTTCAATTCATACCCACTCAGACCAGAGCAAATAGGAATGCAGAAGGGCAGGGTGCGAAAGATGGCAGAGGAAGGTGCTCCAGAAGAAGAGAAGTAGAAAGGAGACCACATGTTTCCTATCCACACAGCTCCTCTGCTGCCGGCTTTACTGCTTTTGTCCTGATTTGGAAGAAGTACTAGATGGCTGTTCCAGTCTACTGATGCTTAAGACAAAGGAGAGGTTAATGCCCAAACAATCTGAGGAGGTGCCACTTCCCAGCATCATCCAAATGTTGTGAGGTGAGAAGCCAATTTGTTCACTAACAACTCAGATCCTGCTCTGGAGGAACAATTGTGTTTATAGCTGGAACTCTGGAAATGTGGAGTGGGCAGCTTCTCAGTGGCTGGTATTTCAACTTCATCATCTTGACTCCCATCTCCGGGATTTTTCCTTCATCCACTAAGTTGCGTTGCTACCATCTTTTACTCCCTGCAAACATTTTGAGAGGCAGCTTGACCATTCTCGCAGTATGGGCTTGTAAATTTTATCTTCTCACTATGAAGAGAACTGGTAGTGAAGAAAAATCAAAAGTGGGTGTGCGGCACCTAGAGACCAATATTTTTCAATCTGATCAGCTAAGTGATGGCTATGCTGATTGACAATGTGGGAAAATACAGCTCAGTAGTAGGGACCCTCACACTACAGTGTAAGGCTAATGCAAAAGATGAGGGCTAAGCGAGGGGTTATGGGGAATGTCCAGTGGGTGATGGAATATTAGCTGTATGTTCGTATGGAACGTCTTTTCATTTAGACCTGTCCCAGCCTCCAAACTGTTCAGTTTCTCCAAGCCTCTCATACTTTCATGAACAAGAGGGGGTATCACATAAGGACTGGATTCAACTGAGAGCTATTCAAATCAGTGTCCTGTTTTTTGTGTTTGTGTGAATAAATCTTTACAGATAGAATAAGCTCCCTGCTGTACAAGTTATTCCTCAAAATCTTGAAGGATGAAAAGATGTGACTGCAATTATAGGACCAAATGCAAAGTTTAACCTCCTGAATTTTTGTTAGTTTTCAGCTACAGCCTTTAACTTCTCACCTGAATCTGTTTGGAACTGAAATGCAATTTGTTTAAGCCCCTTAGAATGTTTTCTTTGTATTTGTGGTTTACCAGGGGATTCAAGAAGGGATAGAACACCTGAAAGGGAGGCATACAAAGGAGAACTAGTGGGCAGTCTGTATTTCAAGAAGATGTCATCCCTGGTTGACTATGAATAATTCAGAAATAATTATTCCAGGAAATAGCAATGCCTTTTGGTTTCTTTTCCTGTCCAGTCCCCACCCCAAATTTTGTTTGGGTGCAGCAAAAGGAGCCAGAGGAGCTACAGGTGCATCTTTTAGGCCC
This sequence comes from Natrix helvetica, assembly GCF_964273705.1. NCBI lineage: Eukaryota > Metazoa > Chordata > Lepidosauria > Squamata > Natricidae > Natrix > Natrix helvetica. Next base: position 182,683,899 of record NC_138548.1, read on the forward strand.
ATGATGGTGAAACAAACTTCCGGTAGGCCCATTGGGCCTGTTTTTCACTCTCCCCAGACTCCAGAGGTTTTCCTGAAGCCTGGGGAGGGCAAAAATGGCCCCCTGGAGGAAATACCAAGCTCAGCTTGGAGGTGAGTAGTGTGGCGTGCATGGGGGGAGCGTGAGAGGGGTTCGTTATGCACACATGCACACATACGCATGTGGGGAACACTTTGCATTATGGGTGCTGGCACACACAGCCTCACATTTTTGGCACCCAACAAGAAAAAGGTTAGCCATCACTGCTCTAGGCTCTGAGGAGAAGAAAAATCTTAGCAGCTTTTGGGGAATGAGGCTATGCCTTCTTAAAACCTCAGTTACACCAAAATAGTCAGTCCTTTAGAAGGGAACAGAACGGACAGAACAGAACATAGTTACAATCATTAATCATAAGATACAAACAACAAGTGATAAATCATAACATAAGATACCAATGGAGGAAGATAGTAGGAAAGATGAGAAAATGGGAAAGGTGAGAAAGATGTCCCCTTTGTGGGGCAGAACTCCATTCGTTCATATAGTGTTCAAATATGCATATTATTTTAATATGCTATGCGCCTACTAAGAAATGAGAGCTTGGGATGCAAGCAGTGGTGGGATTCAGCCAGTTCGCACCACTTCAGAAGAACCGGTTGTTAACTTTCTGAGCAGTTTGGTGAACTGGTTGTTGGAAGAAATCATTAGGGCAAAGAACCGATTGTTAAATTATTTGAATCCCACCACTGGATGCAAGTACAAGTTGTACAAGTTAATAGGTCCAGAGGGCCAACTGACTTGGCTCAATGGCTTGCTTATCTGTCATTCAATAGTGGTACTAAGTTATTTGGTACCACTGTTGAATGAAAGTAGAAAAAAATACTACAATACAGCCTATAGAAAAATATCACCACTGTCAAGTTGGGCTCTATTGCAAGTTTCCTTTATTACCGTATGTTGGTATTGTATCTAGCCACAGAAAAGAAATAGAGGCTAAATATAACAAACTAAAAAGGTATTTATATTTCACTGCTTACTAGGTGTTAAATCAATGCTAAAAGGTTTTTCAGATGCTTTTTGTTTCACTGATTCAAGAATACTTGATCTGACTACTCTTTACCAATCTGAAACCCTTGAGGTGTTTGGACCTGCAGTTTTAATTAGCTCATGCCAGCATGGGAAGAGGAGAGGCTGGAGATTTAAGTCAAAGTATCTAGAGGATCTCAGGGTAGTAAATCAAAGCTTGAATAGAACTACTATAGATAATACTTTATAGGAATCTGCCCTCTTTACAGCTCTAAGCAACAAACTAACTAGAGCCAGTTGGCCCTTCAAGTTCCTCTAGCCACAGACCACATTATACCTGCTTCAGCCAGGTCTTTTTCCATTGTCTTGGATAATTCCTATTATCTCCATTGATGGACATCATTGCCCACACTAATGCAGAATATTTGTCATGGTCCAACACATCTAGAAGTCATGATATTTGGGAAGCATGCTATGTAACACATAGAAGAAGGAACAAACATACAGAGGTAATTGTATCTTTCATTATCCTGCATGCCTGTTTTCACAATTTTCAGAATGAAATATTATAGAACGAGAGCTTGTGGCCCTCAGACTCTCAGGCCACACTGTTAACCAAATGAAGGGAAGGGAAGGGAGCCTCCAGCTCCAGGGAGTAGAATGTTTATTTCTTAACTTTTAAATGAGTGGGCGTAACTCAAAGATCCTATACTACACCCCTTCGTAGGAAGCAGGCACCCCAACATATCATGGAAATATTTTAGCTAGACTTCAAAATGCTTTTCCTTCTTCCATTCAGTGGATAGATAATTTTCATGTCTTACTGAAAGGTGATGTTGAAAGAAACACCTACCAAAATACAGTATATAATATTGGATCATAAGCATGATATTGCTGTGGTTGTGGGAATCTAAAACAGAAGAACAACTCAGAAACACCGCTTCTTATGATAACCTGTTCCATATGTGTCCTTCAGTTAGGTTAAACACCAAAGACACTTTCCCTTTGAAGTCCTTAAATCATATTTGGCCCTTGTCCTTATTGCAAAGGCACCAGTAGAACAAACAAACATCTTTCAAGTCTCCAACACTTATGGAATTTGAAGAAGATAATTGTGCACCAGAACAGCAGCAATCCCCCCCACTTTTTTAAAAATCTGATTATTTGAGCCAGGGCTTGAATACTTAAGCAGAAATTTAAATATCTTGCAGCATCTGAAAGCCATTCATGACAGCAGGACATAATAAGCTTTCTGGACTGAATGGGCTAAAGATTCCCCCTGTCAAGACTTTCCAACAAAACTTCCCTTTTCATCTCTAGTGGCTATTTCACTAAAGAAAATACTCACTTCTACCACAAAACTGCTTGTAAAAGATTTGATTCTTTAAAATCTCAAAATATTGTGATCTACCTGAATGCATTTGAATGTGGCACAGACAGCAACAATGAATTAATTAATTTGTCATCCATTGTCTTCAGCTAGATTTTTTTTACTTTACTTTCATAAAGTTGTGTAATATATTTAAATACAAGAATATTGATCATGCAAAAATTGACATATAAACCAGAGGTAATTTCCTACCAGTTCGGACTAGTTTGGTAGAACTGGTAGTAAAAATCGGGGCTGGCTCTCCGAACCAGTAGTACCACCAGGTTGGCCATGCCCCCAAACCGGTCCCCTGATTGTTGCTTGCATCTGTCTTTTTAGTGCCCTGCACCAGCAGCTGGGTGGAAAAGAAGCCTCTTGGCTTCCAAGTTCAGCAGCAGGATCAGTCCCTTCACGGAGTCACTTTTCTTCATGCCCGAGAAAGATCAAAAGGTGCGGAGCAGCAGCCTTTAAGGATAAAGCCAGCATAGCTGCCTAGAGGTAAGAAAATGAACCATTGAGAGAAGGAGCCCCAAGAAGCTGCCGGCATTGCAGCCCCCCTCCCCAGCTTGGAGCTCCAAGCAGAAGAGGTCCTCAGTTGTTGCGAAAAAGCGGCAGCTCTCAGTGCGCCACTCCTGCTTCATTCTCTTTGAGAGCCGCTTTGCAAACAAGGTGCAAAGTGGCTCTCAAAGAGAACGAAGTGGGCGTGGTGCACCCAGAACTGCTGCTTCTTCGCAACAGCCGAGAACAAGAGTTCGCTCAGGAGCAATGCCGGTGATGAAGGTGGCCGAGTCGGAGGGAGTCGTCCCTGCCCTGCCCCTCTCCACACAGCAGGGGCTCTTCGCTGTCCTGCTTGGGAGACAGAGCCTGGGGAGGAAGGAAACAGCAGTCTAATTGCGGCGTGAGGGAGTCCTGGGCCGAGCAGGGAAGTGTCTGCCAGCCGCCTTGCCTGCCTGGGAGTTTAGGAGGAAAAAAAACCCCAACAAAACAGCCTCACAAGACCTAAAGGAGCATCTGCAAACTACCCACTGTTAGCAGGAAAGACCAATGCCGAAAGCACTGCAAAAGATGGTAGGGAAAAGGGGGGAAGAGTTGTTCTTGGTAGTATTAAACATCTCTATGAAGTGTAGGCCGAGAATGCATCCTTCTCCAGCCTTGGAGGACTCGTTCTCAGCAAAGGCTGGTGGGGAAGGCTTTTGGACCGGCATGTGTCTGGCCTGGAGGGGGAAAAAACCCCAAAAGACTTGAGAGAGGCAGTACGTCCCTGGTTCTCTGGAGTGCAGTCAGAAAGAATCCCAGAGAGGTCCCAGAGATGGGCCTTTTTTTTTTTTTTTTTGCAAAAAATGGAGGTGTTATTGCCTTCTCCCAGTCTCCAGAGGCATTCTGCAAGCTTCAGCAGGGCTGGGGGAAGACAAATATGCCCCCATTTTTGCAAAAAACGGGCAAAAAATGGAGGCATTTTTGCCTTCACCCAGCCCCCAGAAGCACTCTGCAGGCTTCAGCAGGAACCGGCCAAGTGCGGCTTTTCAGAACAGCACGCAGCCCTGATCACATGCTCTGGGGATTTAAAAAAGACAGTGAAGAGCCCTGGCCTGGTGCGTTCTTACACACCCGTCAAAACTTTTCATCATTTCAGTGGGTATGGCTTGGTGAAGGGGGTCATATGACTGAGTGTGTGTGAGTGATGTTAAGTTGGCCATACCCATTCAGTCACATCCCCCCATCTAGCCACGCCCACCAAACCAGTAATAAAAAAATTTGAAACCCACCCCTGATATAAACCCTTATAAACATTTCCAGCTATTACAGCTTCTCTGTGTTTATATTTGAAATCATGTCTAGTGGAAAACATGGTTTGGCATCAAAACAACAATAGCACTTAGACTTATATACCACATCACAGTGCTTTACAGCCCTTTCTAGGTGGTTTACAGAATCAGCATATTATCCCCAACAATCTGGCTCTTCATTTTACTGACCTCAGATAGATGGAAGGCTGAGTCAACCTTAAGCTGGTGAGGATCGAACCCCAGGCAGTCAGCAGAATTAGCCTGCAATGCTGTATTCTAACCACTGCACCATCAGGGCTCTAATGAGCTGAACATAATCTGACAAGATCAGCTAGAACCTCAGCAACGTAAACAACTTTGCCAAAAGATTCCAAGAAATAGACATTTAATGATATTGATGTGCATCATGTTGGGGAGGAAAACTATCTAGATGGGCAGGCCTAAAAAGGAGATGTCTTAGTGTTACTCTTCAAAAGTTTGCCAACTCATTAACAGTTGTTGATGAGTTCCAATAAATGGAAAAGTTAAATTGTTCACATTCCTGATGGACAGTTTTTCAGATTTGAATGTGTGAGAAACTTAGTAGAAACTGTCAGAAGCTTAATTACAATATGCATCTTACCTTACACTGAATTTATGTAATTCTTGAACAGGATTTCTGACATCAATTCTGTTTCCAGCTCCTCTGACTGTCAACTATATGGTGCAAAAAAAGTTGTACTTAATCTGCTTGCAAGAGGGCAACACCATCTCTAATAAACTTTATCTTATTTGGGATGACTGCCGGGTGGGCAAATCACTACAAATCCAATTTTACAAACAAATAAACATCTATGGTGAGAGGCAACTCACAAAGGGCTGGAATGAAAATTCCAGGTTATGTTACCCTGTCTGGTTTCTAGAAGAGGGAGGGAGGGAGAAATTATATTTCTGCTCACTCTCATGCTATTACCTTTATAGTGTATCGAATCTTCCATTTTATGTGAATTGCCATAGCTCTAGTGTTTTTAACGGCCTACACTCTCATCAACTTATGAAAGATTTACAGCTCTTTCTAAACAGGAGTCATCAATTTCAGTTCCCAGCAAATCAATGCTAAGGCAGTAGAGTGGGGGAAGCACTTTGTAATCTGTTGAGCTGGTTTATGCAATAAATTCACACAAGTAAACTTCTATTTCTTGACCTGTTTGTGTGGATTTAAAACTAGTAAAAGATGACAAACAAAAAAATAATTCACAGATTCAATCCCTGTATTTATTACTTCCTAGTCCTTGTGCAATTCCTCAAAGGCCACTTGTCTAGTTTATTTTAATACACTCCACTGACCATTTTTTTTAGGATGGAAGGGAGAGATTGCGGTTGTAGCTAGAAGGTACTTATCTGGTTGCAAAGTGCTGCACACTGTAAGGATTAGCTTTTCCATTCATCAGTGAAAAGCTGATTATTCTGCCCCACTTTCTCTATTCATCTTCCTATTCACAAGCCTTCCTCTATCAAGCAAAAGACATTCATGTTTCCCTCACTGGAGTAAAGAAGATACCTCAGACAAAAGATAGTTAAACACCAATATGTTACATTTCACAATCTGTGGCAGGCTACTGCATAGATAGATAGATGATAGGTAGGTAGCAGTGGTGGGTTTCTGCCGGTTCGCACCGGCTCGGGAGAACTGGTTGGTGAAATTTACTGATCCAGTGAGAGGAGGTTCGACTGGTGGACTTGGAAGTAACTTCCGGAACGCGGGCCCCGGCCCTATCGCTCGCTCACCTTGGCCGTTCCGTCGCAACTCTCTTGCTCCCCCGCCTGTCTGCACTAAACTAGCCCAGCCCGCCACTCACTGATTGGCTGGAGTCCAGCAAATCATTGAGCGGGCTGGAGGCGACCCGTTTAAAAGCGTGATGCCAGAGACTTGCCCGTTCCCGAGCAGCTTTCGCATTGCGCTTGCTGATCGGTCCTCCCTTCACTTTGATTTGCCTTCCAGCAGCTTGCTGCTTCCCTCAGGTGGAAGGCTAGCTTATGCCAGCTTGCAGCTTTCACGAGGGAAAGCTTTCCAGGCCTTGCCTCATGAAAGCCATCAGCTGATGTATGCCATGTGGCCAAAAGCGGGTGGGCGGCAGTGGGCATGACGGCAGGCTAGGTTTCACGAGGGAAGGCCTTCAGGCCTTGCTTCGCGAAAGCCACAAGCTGGCGTATGCTGCATGGCTGAAAGATGCTGGTCGGTGATGGCGCTGGTCGGCGATGGCTTTTGCACACGGCCGAAAGCGGGTGGGCAGCAGCAGCAGCAGGCTAGCTTTTGCGAGGGAAAGGCCTTTCCTCGCAAAAGTCGTGAGCTGGCGTATGCCATGTGGCCGAAAGCGGGTTGGTGGCAGTGGCGGCAGGCTAGCTTTCATGAAAAAGTGGGTGGGCAGCAGCAGGCTAGCTTTTGCGGCCAAAAGCAGGTGGGCAGTGGCTTTTGCGGCTTTTCTAGGGAAGTCCCTTGTGAAAGCCGCAAGCTGGCATACGCCACGCATCCGAAAGCCCCCCCCCCCCCGCACTCCAGCTTCGCCTGGCTGGCTAAGCCTGTCAGGCGGTGTGCCTAGCTAACCAACAACCCTCCAGTCCGGTAAGTTTACCTGTCCTGCTGCCTCGTTGCCTGCCTGCTCCCTGCTTCATCCATCACATCAGAGAGCTGCTGATTCTGCCTCCTGGTAAGTGACCTATTTTTTTCTTTTATTCTTTAAATGTTTTTTAAAAGAATATTTTATTTATTGTGCATAGAATTTTTTAAAATCATTTTACTTAAAAGTATTAAGTATAGAATATTTTAAAATGGTTTACTTCAATTTATTGTGTGCGGATTCTTTTTTAAAATTATCTTAGACTATTTAAAAAAAGATTCTATCCAAAATAAATTAAAATAAACCATTTTTAAAAATTCTATACTCAATATTTTAAAATGTATTGTGTATAGAATTTTTTAAAATTGTTTTACTTAAAATATTGAGTATAGAATGTTTTAAAATGGTTTACTTCCATTTATTGTGTGTAGAATACCTTGAAATGGTTACAGTATAAATTCTTGCTGGTAGAATACCTTGAAATGGTTACAGTATAAATTATTGTGTACGGAATACTTAACAATGGTTTTTAAGGATTTTTTTATTTATAGAATATCTTTTTTATAATTGTTTTTAGGGAATTTTTATTTTTTAATTGTTTATAAAATATATTTACTATGAGAAATGTTATTCCTTTTTGCAAATGTTTCCTTTGTGATGCAATATGTTGCTTTTAAGTGTTCAGACCAGGTTTATGTGTCTCAAACTGGCTGCTTTTCTATGGGCAGGCCAGGTTGGTGCAAGGCAGCTTTGCCAGATTTAGTGTGTTTCACCGTGGTTGTTTAGGTAATTCTAAGGTGGTTGCTGGTTCTGTCAGCTTCCTGACACTGTCCCTTATAATTTCCCACAATGCCTTGATGGCTTTTATTCCAGTGGCTTTGTCTTTCCCGTCCTTAGGGTTAGGGAAAAAAACTGGTTTCATCTGAAGTCTTTGGTGGGGGGGGGGATTCTTACTTTTTGGTGTTTTCCTGGCACTATCATAGTTTGTGTGGGTGTGGGTGTGTAATGTACCACAGTTATCTACACATTAATAATATTTCCTTATACATTTTAGTGACCTTTCCTTACATAATTGGTGTTTTCTTTCATACTTTTGGATTTCTAACTTCTGTTTCTGTTAGTTAGCAATTGCTAAAACAAATCCTACATGAAAAAGTATTCAAAGCCTTCTTGATTTTAATTGTCAATTTATTTATTCCTGCACATTGTAATATTTATTCATTTTCATATCTCTATTTTTCCACTGTTGTGCAAACACGATTCCAGCAGCTACCTAACGTGTAAAATTAAATATATATTGTACTCCCTTTCAAATAGCCAACAAAATATTGCTGGTTTTAATTCCATATCTTGCTTTATCATTGCTTCTAACCACTAACTTCTGAATAGCTACTTGGACAGACCTAAGTACTGAACCTAATTCATATATTCCTGTTTTTTGGAACTGAGAACTAAATTTCAGATAAAGGAAATCTGTATTGATCTGGGAATCTACCTATGACATTCATTCTTGAACTAACTTCTTGGATGAAAGACTATATTTTTCCTGTTTGTTTATATCTTTCCTGTTTCTCATCCTTCCTGAAAAGACTGTACATTGTTGGTTGAAAGCAGAGGTCCCTTCTGTTACCTGTAGTCCTCAGCTTACAACCACAATTGAGTCCAATATTGTTTTATTTCTTTTGCAGTTAGTATTATTTATTTTTGTACTTATTTTAATCTTATTGTAGTTCATCCATTGGGGCAAATAATTCAGTGACATCGTCTGGCCACTCCCACCTGGTCACATGGCTGGCAAGCCACTCCCACAAAGCAGGGCACACCCACAGAGTAGGTTCCGAAAAATTTTGAAACCCACCACAGGTAGGTAGGTAGGTAGGTAGGTAGGTAGGTAGGTAGGTAGAGAGAGAGAGAGAGAGAGAGAGAGAGAGAGAGAGAAATAAGGTATAATATAGGTATGTGTAATACAAGGAATACAAAGATGGTCCCAGAGAGTAACCACAACAACTCTTTTCTCCTAAAATAAACAAGCCTGGAGCTCATGGGAATGTGAGTTAAGTTTCCTGGGTTTCTAGCCCACCATTAGCACCAGGCAAAGAAGAAACACTCGGCATTTGATAGCGGTGGACTGGAAAATAGTTTGTCCATTTAGACTCTGCAGGATTCTCTATAAATAAACTTAGAAAGTTCACATTAGTTATTCATCACCAAGAAAAAACAACAGTGTAGACACTCTGGAGCTTAAAAGATTTGTAACAACATTCTAACCTTCTACTTATGTCTTCATATCAAAGAAGAAGTCTAAGCATGATGGCCCAATGGTCTTAAGAAGAATGTCTATCTGGAATCCCTCTGAGCCTTCCTTACAGATGCACACCTACACTTTAACATATGTGCACAAAGTAGCAATTGGGATGTTTTCAGCAGCAATTTTTCCTGCTTTGTAGGGCTTAGATGTTGCTCATGAGACTAAGAAAACACAACTGTAGTGGCCCATTGGTGCAGTCGTTATGTGCAGTAATCCTTAAACTACAGAGACATGTGAGTTATGATATGACACAGCTGGTTTTAAAATAAAGTTGATAGTATAAGATGAAATTCCATGAAATCAATTTCTTGCTATTGAGGTACATCTCCTCTGGCGAATTGCCTTGATTGCTCCAACCCTGCATCCAGCATGCTTTCATATGTCATATAAAATGTGTGCTTTCTAGCCTGTAAAATAGTAATCATAAAATAAATTGCAAATACATTTATGGATGTCTTTGATTTATTATCTAAAATCTTTACTATACTTACTCATTAGGTCTAAAGCATATATGACAATTTAGCTATATTGAAATAAATTTTGGTAGCATTAGAAAGAATTCTACAGCCTATTAGAAGTGCCATGGAAACAAGGGAATAGAAAGGATGGGAGTACAAACGAAAATAGGTACTGGGATTCCTAAAAAATGTTAGGTGATCATTTTAAGCCTACCCACATGACTAAAGATGAGATTATTTCTTAGTGCTTTGATTTTATGCACCTTTGATATTTTTAAAATTCCTTTTTAGAGACATCAATCATTTGCTTAATTCCCTTCTTTGATCTTGACCTCAGTTCAGAAGAAGAGCAGCATCCTGTTCGAATGGGTTTTTGAAGTAGTTAAATGATGGCTTTGCTGCTGTGGCTAATAGTTCTAAGCCCCTGTCTTCTTAGAACGGATGTCTTTGGAGAAGGGTTATGAAACTGACCTGCGAAAGGACATGGCAGTGGTGAAAAATGTTCCTGCCCTTTCCTGTATTTTTATGATGTATATTAAAAGCTGAAAAATGCTTCTGCTCTTTCCTGCATCTTCAAGATATATTAAAAAGATCTTAAAAGTGGTTCATATTAGTAGATTAATGAGGCCTGGGAGTGGGCGGGTTGGGGAGATTCCAGGTTTTTCAAAAATATAAGAGCCTGTCTGATTTGGTTTGGGAAAACTACTCTCGAGATCCTTCAATAGTTGCCATTGGAAAAGAAAGCACATCTTTTCGTCTTTGGGAAATCAATAGTGAGAGAGGGAGTTAAGATTTGGCCTTGGGCTGCAGAGGGTAGCAAATTGTTAGAGGTGGGTGCCTTTCAGTATATGATTTATTTTTATGGTCAGAAAAGGGAAGAGCTGCATTTTGCCTGGAGTGTCAGAATAACCCAACTGATCATGAATGTTGGATATACTGTACTACACATCCTGACCAAGGTGTCAATATGGATCATTTACTGCTCTGCCTTTGGCTGCATTGTCACTTGGGCTGCTGCTGAAAATTACTGCAATAGGGATGAGGAAAACATGGCCCTCGGATGATGTTAATTCTAGTTCCCAGTATCCCTCATCACTGGCCAGGCTTCGGAGAGTTAAGGTTTAATTTATATACAGTTGGGGGGGGGGGGTTGCGGTCGGGGGAAATCATCCATTTCCCAACCATGAACTAAATATTTCACTTTTCATGATATAGCAAAGTGCCATAAATTATACAAATGCCAGTGCCCATTAGGTCTGTATAATATTCCCTATGTAAAGCTATAGGGAAGTAGGCAAGCCCTCATTCCACATTCCACCAACAGCCACCTATGACTCAGTTTCAATCAACATTCAAGCTGCGTAAAGCAAGTGGGCTTTACCCAACCCTTTCCTTCTGCTAAATAAAATAAGTTTTCATTTCTTCTAAACCAAGGAAGAAACTGGGAATTGAGGATGAGACAGGAAACAGGGTTCATACCATCTCCCTCATGCAGCCTCAAAATTAATTAGACTCTCCAAGAATCTGAAGGGAATTCCAAAAAGAACTGAAGGGAAATTTGTATCAGGAAAATATTGCTACCTCTGAAAGTGATAAGTTGAAAAAAATATATCAAATTTGCATATAGTCAATTTTTATTTTGACTGTGAGTATATTAAAGTTCAATATTTTCACTCAAATATTTATTTTCTCTCTACAAGTTCAACATTTGTGTGTTTTATCCAATGTCATTCCAGGAGATTGTCTCTAATTTAGGAGCAGACCCACATTTTCTAGTGATCTTCTCAGAGTTTATATTTTTCTTTATGTTTTCCGACAGGAGAATTCCTAATTTGCCATTTGTAATTTCAGCAACTTTAGATTTTTATCTCCTTTCTCACTGAATGTCTTACATGTGACTATATTTTAACATTTGCCCTTTTTCTTTTTAAAAAACAATAAAGCTTGATTTTGTTTCTGTCATGTGGGATTGGTCTACCTCCTACCTCCCAAAAGGAAGAAGGAAGAAGAGCTGATTTCTATAACATCATATCACAATTGCTACATATCCAGCAGAATGTGCTTAGGATTTATTTCATTTTCTCCCTGTATCATTCTCAGTCTCTCTTTTTTGTTTAGTTTGCTAGAAGAGCAATAGTGGTTATAGAAACCATATATGAGTAACATATTAGGATTAGAATAGGTCCCACCTCTCTCCCATCCCATGATGACAAGTTACAATCTTTTTAATTACCAAGTCATTGTACAAGGCAGGAAGTGGGACTAGGATATGTATTCAGAGAAAGTATCTCTGAGGGAAAATTTAAGACCTCTCATATTATAGTCTCAACCAATATAAAAACATTCAAGCACTCTTAAATGTTTTGACAATATGTCTTCCCTCAGAGATAGGTAGAAACTTTTTTCATCTTTATTAGTATTGATTTCAAAAAGTTAAAATAACAACTTACCGTAGATGTCTTTTATAACCTTTATCACATCCAGTATGTTGAAAACCTAAAATAAATGTCTATTCAAACATTTCTTCATATGAGGTAGACCGATTGATCACAAAGAGTAGTTGTCTTTTCATAATGAAAAACCACATATAGTCCTTGACATTTGACTCAAATATAACCTACTATTGTTGTATGTTGTAAAAGTCATAAAATAAATACAGTGGTCATAAAGTGAATACCACAGTCATTAAACAAATGATGCAGTCATTAAGTGAACTAATGGTTCAGTTTGGACGCAGTTTTTTCAAAAATTGAAGTAAATATCATTTTGGGGGATTGGTTTTTTTTCCTGGCAAAGGTAAAGTAAACTAAAGTGACATTAAGTACCAGAATTTAGAATCCAGGTCATAGGTTCTCTTTTTGGGGTCAGTTGTAACTTTGAATGCTCATTAAGAACCATCAAGTATTACATGTAATTTGATTTTAAATGGCATTTCTTCTGAAGAAAGCTTACCAAATAAGTGTACCTTTAGATTTCTAACAGAGTTCCTATGTTCAAAGAAACTACTTAGGAATGTAGTATCTTTGAAAGTGTGTTCATTTACATTGTTGTATGCTATCCATTCCTATAGACTCTACATGAGCGAATCTGCACTAGTGCTTGCTGGAACCCACCACACACAAACACACACACACACACACACAGACACACACACAAAGAAGTGTTTATTGTGGCATGAATTCAGTCTCCTGCCACCTCATTAGAGGACTTATTCAATCATAATGGACTTGGATTCAGAGAAGAAGTGGTGGAACTAACATTTCAAAGGGCCTTGTCCTTTCGCTCTCTTCCTCCCTTCCATCTTCCTTCCTTCTGGCCATCCATCTTTATATGACTGCTAATTTTACACAGTGAACTTAAGGCAGCTCACAGCAAGTAATAAAAGCAACATCATAAAACAGGTATCTTCCCACAATGCACCAAATCATCCATACTATTAACTTCCAATGCTCAAGAGAACAACCATATCTTTGTGGCTTGTCAGAAGGCTAAAAGGAAAGACTTCCTCAAATCTCAGGTGGGAGTTTATTCCAAAGGGATAGTTATGAAGAAGGAGTGCCTCTCGGGTTCTGAGATCCACTAAGGGGCGTCATCTGAGGGAACTGACCTAGAATGCACTACAAAATGGTACAAAAATTATTTACAACAATTTTTTGGATTGCCTTGACTATTAATCTTCCCAAAGAAGAGAATGAGTCACCTTGAAAAGAGTTACTGGGAAGCTTTCGATTGACACAATAAAAGACAAAAATTAAAAATTAAAAATATTTTTGTTTGCCATTCAAATCACCATTGTGCAGGCTTAAGCAGGAGCTCATATCTGAGCCCTGTTAGACTTGAGAAAAGTCTTCCTCTGACAGTGCTTTGGGAATCTCCTCCATTCTTGTGCTAGCTGCATCAATTCATTCACTTTCAGAAAAATCTCTAGCATGACCTGATTCATATGTATTTCCTTCTAACAGAACAAAAGATTTTTCATGCTGAGCAGTCTTACTGTTTTGGTTGATTTATCCACTTACAGGAGGCATTTTGTTTTTTATTTTGTCCTTTCCCCTCCCCTACAAAAATAATTTAAAAAATCATTTAAATCTTTTGGACATACAGTTTCTAGTTAAAAATTCCAAATTACTGGTGTTAGATTGGCACGAATACAGCAGGCGAGAGTCACTAGTGATTTCAGCACTTTTTATTTCCAGAAAAATGTGACTGCCTGAGCTCCCCCAATTCCCCACGGTTGGGACAGCCAATCCACGGTGAGCATGACAACTTATGTAGATTCTAGCCAATCTGTGGTGAGCATAAAAACTGATGTAGACTCTAGCCAATCCACGGTGAGCATGAAAACTGATGTAGATTTCTGACATATGTCCATATGTAACACCCCTCCCCTCCTAGAATGTACAGTGTCCAATCCCCTGCCTACGTATGTGACATAGTCCTCCAGGTAGGTGGGGTGTGTTGGCTTCCTACTGGACCTGCGCAGTTCACTTGTCCCCAGGATCTCGGCTGCAGCGATCAAATCTGCTGTTCCTCCGACTGCCTGGGAAGGAACCTTCTGGAGCTCCTCGGCCCGTGAGTCGAGTTCCGGCCTGGTTCCTTTGGCTTCCGAGACCACCGCTTCCTGCTAGACACCCTCGATCCCAGATAAGTGGTTGTGGCTCGGGTTGGCGTGTAGTTCCCCTGTTGGGCCACTGGGTAGGCCTGATTCCCACTTGTCTGCTTCCTGGCTGGCTGTTGAGTGTGCTCCGAGGGGCGGAGACCTCAGGTTCTGCAAGGGTTGCGCTGGCCCTCCGGTCATGGTCCAGTCGTCCTGGTTTCTCAGCTTGGTGTCCCCCAGGTGGTATCTGAGTTGGTCGATATGTCTCCTCCAGATTTGCCCGTCCTCCAGCTCATGGTTCACCTCTGAAGCTTTTGGGGAACAATGACCCTTTCTCCCCACAGCACACAGCCTTTTATGGTTGACAGTTTGGTTTGCTTGCTGTGGTAACTCTGGAACTCCTCCCCCAGTCTCTTCTGTGGCCCCTCAACACTCAGTTCAGAACTTTCCATAATATTCTTTTATACTATAAAAATAATCAGAATGAGATAAGTGATAAATAGACAATCAAGAATGCAAGGGAATTAGGTTTGCTGAAAGGAAAGAAATATTAATTGTAATTGAATACATGATGTACAATGAAAGTGAGGTACTTAGTCATATTAGATGGGAAATTTGTGACTGTATACATAATTGAAAATATGGAAGCACAAAAGCTTGTAATCAAATGACATGCTGTATGTAATGGATGAGAATTTTTTACGTTGTCTTTTATGTTTAAAAAAATAAAAATAAATAAAAAGAACTTTCCATAATATTTTGTCCTTTTGGGTGTGTTCTGCGATGTCACTGGTGGTTACTGGACTGGCTGGGTCGATGTCGATCAGGAGTACTTGAATGGTGGGTGTGGGGTCTTCCACTAGTTCTGGCAGTGGGCAGCGGCTGAGAGCATCAGCGTGGCTGATGTCTTTGCTGGGTTGGTGGATCAACTCGTAGTCATAGGCAGTGAGGAAAATGGCCCATCTGGTCATTCTCGGGAACATGTATGGAGGGGTCTGTTGGTTGCCGGTGAGGAGTTCTAATAGGGGCTTATGGTCAGTGACCAGCTGGAAATGTCTTCCATATATGTACTCGTGGAACCGCTTGATTCCTGCAACCAAGGCCAAAGCCTCTTTATCAATTTGGTGTAGTTGCACTCAGCCAGTGATAGGGTCTTTGAATAATATACTATTGGTGCTTCCGTTCCATCTGGGAGGCGGTGACTGAGGACCACCCCAACTCCAAAAGGGGAAGCGTCACAGGTGATACGGACGGGCAATGTGTGGTTGTATTGAATCAGGACACTGTCAGACGAGAAGAGGTCTTTAACTGCTGCGAACGCTTGGTCTTCCCTCCATCCCCAGGTCCATGGCATCGTCTTCCCCGGGAGCTTGTGGAGCGGCTCAGCAATGGTAGCCTTCTGTTATAAATATGAATAATAATAATAAAAAAAAAATGCTGTAGAAATTTAACAGTCCCAAGAAGGCTTGCAGTTCTGCCTTATTCTTCGGGGTGGGGGCATTCTTAATGGCTTCACCTTGCTGTCAGTCAGGTGGATGCCCAACCCATTTATTAGGAAGCCCAGGAACTCTACCTGCTTTACGCCGATTTTGAATTTATTAGGGTTTACTTTGAGTCCTTTTTCCCGGAACCTCCCCAAGGTCTTGCGCACACGTTCCATCAACTGGCCTATTGACTCTCCTGATATAAAATGTCATCAAAGTATGGCACCACACCTGGGATCCCGTGCAGTAGCCACTCCATTAGGCACTGGAAAAGTCCTGGGGCTATGCTGACCCCAAACTGCAACTTGGTACATTTAAATGCCCCCCTGTGAGTCACTATAGTTTGTGCTTCAGTGGTGGCTTCGTCTACTGGCAGCTGCTGATAGGCCTGGGCAAAGTCCAGCTTGGCGAATACCTCCCTGCTTCCTACAGAATGCAACAGATGTTGCACTACTGGCACCGGGTACGCACTCTGCTGGAGGGCCTTGTTCAGTGTACACTTGTAATCTGCGCAGAGGTGGATGGACCCATCTGGCTTCATGGGGGTGACTATGGGGGTCTCCTACACCATGGGAGCGGTGGATGGTATGTAGTGGTCTTCCAGGGCATGTTGCAGGGTGGCCCAGGCAGCGGTCCCCACATCTGCTGGGGCGATCAGCGTCATCTATAGATCTTGGTGCCACAATAGGTCAGGAATAACACTCGCTTCCTGTTGTCCGGCCTGTCCTGGTAATCATTGGTCTCCAGGAACATTCTGAAATGGCCCATGTACGTGTGCCAGTCTTCCATCTGCGGGTCGAAGATCGCTGGAGCAGGCGATACTTGAGATGCCATTCATGCGGGTGGTCGAGGGTCCTTATTGCATGATAGCTGCATAGTTCACGAGGAGGTTCTCAGGTCCCTTTGTCCTTAGTCACCAGTGTTAGATCGGCACGAATGCAGCAGGCGAGAGTCGCTAGTGATTTCAGCACTTTTTATTTCCAGCAAAACGTGACTGCGCTCTGCCTGCTGGGCTGCCGGAGCTCGCCCTTTAAGGAGCTCCAGGCAGACCTGCCAGCCAATGACAGCAGTTCAAATTCCCCATGGTTGGGACAGCCAATCTGTGGCGAGCATGAAAACTGATGTAGATTTCTGAGGTACGTCAGTACGTATCAACTGGCCTATATTAAGCAACATTGTACAAAATGTTGGAAAAAAAAGGAAGGAAGGAAGGAAGGAAGGAAGGAAGGAAGGAAGGAAGGAAGGAAGGAGAGAGGGAGGGAGGGAAAGAAAGAAAGAAAGAAAGAAAGAAAGAAAGAAAGAAAGAAAGAAAGAAAGAAAGAAAGAAAGAAAGATCAATATTTTCTTTACATTAATAGAAAACTAGTTCATAAACAGAAAGTGGATATATGTCACTGGATCTTAGTCATCCACTTGCAAATCTAGGATTGCATTGTTTCCAACTGGGAATCAATGTTGTACTACTTTAAAAATTATGTTGTACTACAAAATGTTGTACTACTTACAACATTTTGTACAATGTTGTACAACATTTAAAAATATCTGTAATACTTCCTCTGATATCCTGGTATTAGAAAGGATTTCTTCAACTTGTGTTTTCTAGCAAATTAAGCAGAAAAGAAAGATAGAAGTAAAATAAATTATATAGCCTCCCTCCCTTGCCCTATAGCTCCTAGGCATGTGGCTAGAGGAATCATCTCTTCTTCCCTTTCCTTTTGGTGAGACAGATCAATCTCAAAGAAGATAAACAAAATAAAGCATCATTTTTAAAAGCTTCGAGTAAAACATTTTTTTGATTGAATACTTAGCTGCTATTATAAGAATCCAACTTCAACAAAAGCAGTGAACTAGTTCACCCTGCCCTTCCTTTCACATTAAATCAGTGAACAATTCTTATACTTCACAAGACACATCTCTTTTTAGAAATGATTTCTTGGCTAGGCAAAAGATTTCAATAAAAGGTTGTTTCAGAATTTCAGGCTCAATGAAAACTAAGCATTGGAGAACAGGTTCATGAATGTGAATAGATTAAATGGGGAATTCAATTCAATTTCAATTCAATTTATTTGATTTCTAGACCGGCCCCTCTCCCCAAAGGGACTCGGGGCGGTGTACAGGAACCAAATTAAAAAAACCATACACATAAGAATAAATACCCTTAAAATCAAATTAAACCTTAACCCCTGTACAAATTTATAAAAATTAAAACTCGACCTAAAACCAACCCGTAAAATTTAAAAATACAGACTGAGGTGGGAGAGCTGGGATTAGGCCAGGCCGGCTAAATTGAACAGGTGGGTTTTAAGCTTCTTACGGAAGGAGCGGAGGTCCGTGGTTATTCTAATATCAGGGGAAAGGTCATTCCAGAGGGTCGGGCCCATCACCGAGAAGGCCCTTCCCCTGGGTGTTGCCCGCTGGCACAGCCTAGTGGACGGCACCCTGAGGAGTCCCTCTCTGTGTGAGCGGATCGGCCGAAGGGATGTATGGGGCAGGATACGATCCCGCAAATACCTAGGTCCTGTGACATGGAGCGCTTTAAAGATGATAATCAGCACCTTGAAACACACCTGAAAAGCTACAGGTAGCCAGTGCAGCCCGCGCAGGAGAGGTGTTACGTGGGAGTACCTAGCGACTCCCGAAACTGCCCACGCGGCCGCATTCTGAACCAACTGCAGCCTTCGGGTGCATCTCAAGGGGAGCCCCATGTAGAGAGCGTTACAGTAGTCCAGCCGGGACGTCACAAGCGCATGGGTGACTGTGCGGAGGGCATTCCGGTCCAACAGGGGATGCAATTGGTGCACCAGGCGAACCTGGTGAAACGCCCCCCTTGCCACGGCTGTCACATGGTCGTCCATTGACAGCCGGGCATCTAGAAGGACGCCCAAATTGTGTACCTGATCCACGGGGGCCAGATGTTCGCCCCCAATGGTCAGTGATGGAGTCAACTGGTTGAACCGGGGTGCCGGTAGCCACAGCCATTCCGTCTTGGACGGGTTGAGCCTGAGTCTGTTACTTCCCATCCAGATCCGTACGGCTTCCAGACACCAGGACATCACTTTGACGGCATCGTTGGGGTGGTTCGGGGTAGAAATGTACAGCTGTGTATCATCCGCATACAGATGGTAATCTACCCCGAACCCACGAATGATCTCACCCAGCGGCTTCATGTATGTGTTGAACAGGAGAGGCGAGAGGACCGACCCTTGCGGCACCCCACAAGTGAGCGGCCTCGAGGTCGACCTCTGCCCCCCTGCCAACACAAATTGCACTCGGCCAGAGAGGTAGGAGGAGAACCACCGCAGAACGGTGCCCCTCACCCCCAGCCCCTCCAGTCGATGCAATAGGATACCATGGTCGATGGTATCAAAAGCCGCCGAGAGGTCTAATAGGACCAGGATGGAGGAGCAACCCCCATCTCTGGCCCTCCAGAGATCATCTACCAACGCGACCAATGCCGTCTCTGTGCTGTGGCCGGGCCGGAAACCGGACTGGCGCGGGTCCAGATAATCAATTTCCTCCAAGTGGCGTGGGAACTGTTGTGCCACCACACTCTCTACAACCTTTGCCAGGAAGCAAAAGTTGGAGATGGGACGGTAGTTGGCTAACATAGCTGGGTCCAGGGAAGGCTTCTTGAGTAGGGGCCTCACCACCGCCTCTTTCAGGGCGGCCGGCAAGAACCCCTCTCTCAAAGAACCGTTGACTAACTCCTGGAGCCAGCCTCGTGTGACCTCCCAGGGTGCCAGTATAAGCCAGGAGGGACACGGGTCCAGTAAACATGTGGTGGCTCGTAGTTGCCCACGCAACCTGTCCATATCGTCGGAAGTAACAGAGTCAAACTCCTCCCAGAGTGGAGCCTCAAGACCCACCTCCGACGTCCCCTCTAGACCGCTAGTGGGGACCCACTCGCTGCGAATCTGAGCGATTTTGTCCTGCAGATACTCCCCAAATTCCTCTGCTCTCCCCTGCAAAGGGGCTTCCCGCGGCCTCTGTTGAAGGAGGGAGCGGGTCACCCTAAATAGGGCGGCAGGGCAGTTATCTGCGGACGCAATAAGAGTGGCACAATACTGACGCTTGGCCACTCTTAATGCCACAAGGTAAGTCCGCAAATAGGCTCTCACCTGTGATCGGTCCGATTCAGAGCGTGACGATCTCCATCTGCTCTCTAGGCGTCTCTTGCGGCGCTTCATCACCCTCAGCTCCTCGGTGAACCAAGGGGCCTGGGTGGTTCGCTGCCGCAAGAGAGGCCGCAAAGGCGCAACCCGGTCCAAGGCCCCGGCGGCCGCACTGTTCCATGCAGCCACTAGGTCCTCCATCCAAGTGCGGGTCATGGCTACAGGAAGTGGCCCAAGCTCCATCTGGAATCTATCAGGTTCCATCAGGCATCTGGGGCGGAACCATCTTGGACATTCCGGTTCCGCCTCCCCGCGATGGGGAGTAGCGGCTGGGAAGTCGAGCCGGAGAAGTGAGTGATCTGACCATGACAGGGGTGTAATGACTAAATCCCCTACTCCCAGATCACTCCTCCACCGGCCAGAGACAAGATAAGATCCAGTGTGTGACCCCCCTCGTGTGTGGGGCCCTGAATTACTTGGGTCAGGTCCATGGCTGTCATGGAGGCCATGAACTCCCGAGCTACCTCGGATGTCTCCCCTACCGATGGCAAGTTAAAGTCCCCCATGACCAACAGCCTGGGGGTCTCAACCGCCATCTCGGCGATCACCTTGAGGAGCTCGGGCAGGGCTGCTGATGCATAGCGAGGAGCCAAGTATACAATCAGCAAGCCCAACTGTCTCCCTGGGCCCCACTTCACGCACAGGGACTCACAACTGGTTATCTGTGGCACAGTGGACTCTCTCGGCTCAAGGCCTTCCCTCACGATGACCGCTACCCCACCACCCCTGCCAAGGGCCCGTGGTTGATGAAATGCACGGTAACCTGGTGGGCACATTTCCACGAGAGGGAGACCTCCCTCGTGGCCCATCCAGGTCTCCATAATTCCTGCCAGGTCCGGCTCCCCCTCCGAGACCAGGTCGTTAATGAGGGGGGCTTTATTGGCAACGGACCTGGCATTGCATAGCATCAGTCTCAGGCCCTGGCTCTGTAAGTCCTGACCACCTAGATTGCGGGGGTTGGGACATGTGACCGGACGTACCCAACGACCATGGTCTCCCAACCGGTTATAAAACCCTAGATATAAAGGATCTAATACACTATACTACAGAAATAAAACTGCAGCTTTTCACCAGATACTCCAAATGTGTTGGACCATAACCCACACAATGTTGAAGGCTGAGAAATGCTGATTTGTAGCATCCTCAAATCAGTTTGGACAAGATGTTATTAGCAGGAAATAGATCTTAATGTATAGCAAATTATTTCAAATAACTATTAGTAAAATAGTTCAGAAAATCTTCAAACATTTAATATTTCTTTATCTCATTCTCCACTAAAGATTAAAGATGACTCTGCCTTGAACACTTCTTTGACTATTAAAAGTACTACAAATATTTGTATCAACTATGGAAGTTATGATATCACAGAAGATAAATTTTAAGACTTCAAAAGGGAAGAAGGAAATATTTCTATTCATACCTGAACTCCTCTGGTGCCTCTCAAATTAGTATACTCCCATTTCTATCTTTCCCAGTAAGAAAAGAACCATCCTGGCTTGGAATTGTGATGACTGAAATATTTTGCCAAATGTCAGGGAAATGATCACATGCCCAAGCAGTTGGTTCTTTTGGATCAAGAGCAGTGGTGGGATACAGCCAGTTAGCAAAACTTTGGGAAAACCGGTTGTTAACTTTCTGAGCAGTTTGGCGAACTGGTAGTTGGAAGAAATCATTAGGGCAGAGAACCAGTTGTTAAATTATTTGAATCCCAACTCTAATCAAGAGACAATTAGCATGTTAGTGAACAAAGGGATTTTAAGCTTTATTATTAATTCAAACAAACAGATTTAAAAGCATAACAGAAAAAGTATACATAAGATAATATCCAAATCTCTTACAAGCTGTTAGGAGTTCCTTAATAACAACAGCAGAGATGCCCCAAGAATGGCCAACTTCCATAGTAGGTCTGCACAGGAGCTCCCCACAAACAACAACCGCAAGGCTTTTATTAAAAGCTGGCACTATGACTTCACTGTCCTGCTATGGTCATGAAACTGCAAAACTAACTTTGACTGGGTAGCTCATGAGATGCTGCTATATGAAGATTTCTGTCACCTCTTCTATTCAGTAAACAAGAGTACAAAACAACATCAGAATGAGCTCTAAACTTCTGGACTTTCCTTAATGTAAAGGAGAAATCAAAATCCATTACCCAACGTCTTGAAAAACAATGATCTTCCATATTATCAGTACATGTAACTCAACAAATTCGGAGAATAACAAGTTGTAGAAGGCCAGTATAAATGAAGGAACTCAAAACCGGCAACATAAACCCAAAGCATACTTGTTGCAACACAGCAAAGTAGCAAAAGTTGGGAGAATAAGGCAAACTGTATCATTTTAACTGCAAGAGAATGGTCATAGAATTATTTACATTATAGTAAATTTACCGCAATCAGTAAGGAGACATGGAGTTTCCCTCAGAAATTTTTATTTGTGTTTGCTGTATACTTTTATATGAGTCATGCTTGGTAGACTTAGTAGTTCATCTCTTCTCTAGATCATCTGCACGTGTCCCCTGGAATGAGATTCACTCTGAGATCTGGTTGGCCCTGACTCTGCTGTCATTCAGAAGAGCTTCAAAGGCCTGACTCTCACTCTTTGGTGAGAGACAGCGAGACCCCTCACGTCATTCCATCTGGTCTGCTGTGCTTGCTAATTTTTCTTTCTTTTTATTGAATTCATTGTAATTTCTTAGTGTGATTGTTGCAATCCCTCTTTCCTGACCCTAAAAGGACAGGCACATTTGTGTCTAGAACTTTTATTAAGGATCCAGAGGTAAATCTGTCATTACAAAATCTACACTGCAGAACAGGTAGAGCAGATCAGATTTACACCCACTTACTCTAAGTCTTCTGATTAGATTGTGACAAATCGCTGTCCTCTTTTTATATTATTTTAAGTTATCTAAAATAGTCACAGTTCTGCCTTCTTTGTCTTTTGTCATTCCTTTGCAATCCTAACACTATTCTTATCCTCATTTCATTGTGGCTGAAAACCACAGAAAAACCTTGCCCTGCTAAGCCCAGACTCCACAAGGGCTCTGTTCATGCTGTTCAACTTGCTAGCTCCCTTGGAACAGCTGCAGAGATGCTCTTTTGATCCAGAGTTGAAGCCAGGGAAAATGAATATTAAACAACCCTAGGTTTGTTCCCATATAAGAATGCAAGACCTCTCATACATCACATGGAGACTTTTCATTCTTTATGTACATGAAGGTTCTTGCAAACTGATAACACTACATATGCATAAATCTGGCCTAATTAACATTCAACAGGTCACTGATCAGTTAAAAATGCAGCACAACTAAGATTTCGCAACTAGGTTGTTTAAGGGTAGCCTGTCCCCCATATGTGGAAGAAGCTAGCTTTGGAGAAAAAGAAATAGGCAAAGAAAAGCAGGCAGTTGCACTTCTTTGATAATATTATGCACTGGACTAAAAGATAATATATAAATGTGTTAAGCAATAAGATCTGAAACATCTGAGCAATGTCAGAAATGTGCCTCTTCTACCTATTTCTCCATTCCTGAGATCAACTAGGGAGGCCTATTCAGCACAACTTAGATTTCCATTGATCATGTTACTTCCATTTATTTTGTCCCTAAAGTATATGAATGCTCATGGCAGGGCCTTCTTAAGTGATGGTACTACAGTGGTTTTCCCAGAAAGAGAACAGGTCTCTCATCACATCTCTAGCAACATGCTAGACCAAAGTTAACATTGGCATGCCAAAAAAAAGTAGAAATAAACATGGGTTCTTAATTTCATTATGTGTTGTATTTATTCCATTTTAATACATAAAGTTCACTTTACATTCTAGAATGTTGATTGGATGCATATAACATCATCAGTTTAAAAGAAATATTATTACTTGGTTTTTTTGTCCAAAATACTTTGAAAAACTGTAGTTTACAAATTTTATAAATGAAATAGTTTGCAGTATGGAATGATCTCAAAGTGTTGTCAGGCTGTCGTGCAGTGTATTTTTTTCTAATAGAAGAAACTGCCAGAAGTATTTCAGTTCTTGTCTTGAAAAGACTAAAGAAGAGAAGGAAGGAGGAGGAGTGGGGGGGGTGTGGAAGAACTGCAGCAGCAACGAGTGAGAAAAAGAAATTGGACAGAGGAAAGAAATGTTACACTTAGATCATTTCCAAACATGTGTATATGTTCAAAATAGCTTAGCTGTGTCTATTCTTCTTCTGAGGATTTTTTAAAATCTCACATTCCTTTAAAAAAAAGTGATCTTGCATCAGGAGGTGGGAAATCTGATTCTGTAGTGCAAAAACACAGGGGGGAATCTTTAAACAGAATAATGTATGCTCTAAACTTACAGACAAGCATAATAAGGCATGAGAGGCATATTTTGCAACCTTGCAGGTCATTCTGCAGACAGTAGCTCATCTACACTATCTCTCTGTCTTTTTTATACTACTATTGAAGGATTTTCTTTCCTGATTTCATCTCATACTGAAAAATTGAAAGCCTCTATTGGTGCTTATCACAGTACAATAGTTGTTTGAAATACATGATGAACAGCTGCCAATCAAAAGAGCCTACACTGACCTTCTTATTTCCATGTTTATGTCTCCAGAATCCTAAGAAACTAAGTCACACTTCACTGCAGGATGCATCTACACAGAAATGTGTCTATGGAGATTCCCAGTCATCCAGGTCATGGTTGTTCCAAAGTTGCTTTTTCAAGAGGCAGCTGGACTTTCTGTTTTTTTTCTTTGATGACATTTCACTTCTCATCCAAGAAGCTTCTTCAGCACATTTGGGATTTATAGAAATGCATTTGCCGGCATCCCTTTTATATTATGAAATGAGTCTTAATTCATTTTATAGCATCAATATACTGTATGCTTTATGCCCACAAGTTAACAGACTATAAAAATGCAAAAGCCCAGTTGAACCAGGCAAACAAATGCTTTTCATAAGGCCAGAAACAAAAGAATATGCCAATGTCTGCTTAAAATTTATATTAAAAGATGTATCACCTCTGACAGTGGAAATAAGAGATGGCCAGAGACCACCTTATTCATCTTATGGATCTTCTTGGCAGGGGTGCCAACTCTGGAATTCCAACTCTTGATATATGGAAGGCACCTATGAAGTTTTTTAGTCATCTACTGAAGAACCAACTCATCACCCAGGCCCTCCCTGACTGAATACAGCAAATGAATTTTCTCCTTGAGTCTCTTGCACAGGCAGTTGGGATTAAATCACAAATCTGAGTTGCTGAGTTGTCAACAACGGGAATGAATTAGAGTCAAGGTTGAAGAACAAGATTCAAAACCATAGCACAGCTAGAAATTCAACATAAAATGTCACAGCTGAAGGAAGGGACCATTTAAGAAGGTGCTAGTGTCCTTTTTAAGCAGTTGGAGCCAGGCCAGAGGTGAAATGGTTTTTCTAAAAAGGCTGTGATCCCACCACTGAACACAGGAGGCAGAATATCACAAGACATTGTGTGAATCGTTTTCATAATTTGGCTACCAGCTCCTGAGTCCAACTGGTAAGACTTAAGACTGAAGTATTTTCTAGAAACATTAGAACTGCAGTACAAATGAGTTATTTGTTAGTATTTATAGTTGAGGAAAAAAATCATTCAACTTCCATTTATTTTAATTTACCTGATTTCAGTTTATTAAACCCAACTTAACATTCTTCACAGCATTCACACGATGGGGCCAAGTCTACAGAACAGATTCACATATTCATGGGTTAAGAACAAAGGGGTTTCTCTGCTCAGATATACTGTGTGAACGTAAGGGTAAGGTGGGAGTGAAAAGAAACATAAGGCTAGGCTGTGCTACATGCTCTCCCATTTTTATCTAAATCATATGGAAACTGAGAACAGCACAGACTTCAAATGATGTTTTTATCATGAGCAACAGATCAGCCTTAGCCTACAGAACAAATCAAGGAAGTTGAAGGGAATGTGAAAGAGGTATTGTATCTTTCACCTACAGTCATATATGGTCAACTGGCTCTTCAGGCTTTTGAAATAATGCAGAAATCTACAAGGAGAAAAACCAAGGGATTGGGGTGTCTGCTTCATGGATGAGACTGTTGCTAAGTGCAGATGAAAGCTGAGAATGGTCTTTAACACAAATCTGCCTTCCTAAAATGAAAGCCCATTGCAACTTGTCTCAGTAAATGCAGTGCATGGCTGAGAATTTTCAAAATTATCCTCCTAAACATTGGAAGATTGGGAGCATTCATTCCTGCCCATGTACAATATATTCTCAACTGTATTCCATCCCATGCCTCTGCTTTTCTTTAGCTAAATCTAACCTATTAACACCAAAAGTAAGAAAATCTCAAGCATCTTGAAACAGATTTCCTTCAGAATTTCTTATGCTACTTGTCATAGTCAGTATATATCTTGAATACCTGAGGGTTTTTTTTAATGCTTCTTATTAATGTGAGGAAAGAGTCTAGCTTTCAACTCTAGGAGTAAAACTGCATCTGAACTGTCTTACTTCAAATGGAAGGGAAGGGCTTGCACAATACACACACACACAAATAAAATTAAAGTACCTGACATATGAGAACTGTACTGTGTCAAAAAGAAAGTAAAATTAAACTCTCTCCACTGACCTGTTCAGTTTCCCACCTGCAAGATGAGAAACATTCACCCTCATGACCCTGCATCTGTGCTCTCATTGTTCGATTCGGAGCACAGGGAGAACTGCATTTTTAGAAATAGATTTTTTTTTAGAAATGTATAAAGCTCCTACAGGATACTTGTAGGTGAACTGCTCATAATGAATTGAAGCTGCTGAGGGAGTGATAATTCAATATGTCCAAGATTACTTCCAGAGAGAAATAATCCTAGGAGAACAAAATAGCTCTGCAGCTACCAGGTTCATCAGCAATCACCTATGAGCAGCCTCATCACTGAGACATCTGCCAGTAATAAATCTTCTGGCTACCAAGTCCAGGGCCTTCTGGCAACTTCAGGGTGGTTACCTTGAAGAAAGTCCCATTCCTTGAAGCCTGTTTCTGAATGGTTTACAGAGGCCAGTCCAAAGCATGTCCAACTAAAGCAAGAGCAGCCGCAACTTCCTTTTCCCATTTTCTCTGCAGTTCTGTTATTCACAAAGGAGCCAGAGAAATTCATCAGCTCTGTGTTTTTAGGCATATTTATACAACCCAAAATTTCAAATGTGTAGAGGATGCAGAATGCTCTTGCACACCAAAATTGGCACTTTTTGTGATTCGGTTGGTTGCTCAAAAAACATGCGCATAAAATAGATCTATTCTGTAGATATTCTAATGATACTACAACCAAAATTCTTATGGTTGTAGTATCTGTCTGCATCATGTAGGAGACATGCAGGTGAAAACAGAGACACATTTTTTGTGGGTCAACAAAGAACAAACTGGTGAACTGGTATAGAAATAGGCTAAAATGAACTTGAGGGCAGAAAAATTATTACAAGATCATTTTTATGATTTTTAAATAGGGGGAAAAATTATAAGCTTAGAAAATTAGTAGATGGAATACCCTATATTCAAATCCTCAGGTCAAAGAGAGTATAAGATGGTTGGGAATTTTTCAGAAATAAGATTCTTGGAGTATAGTTCAGTGGTCTCCCCTTGTCACCTGTTTCTATCTTATCATCTCTCCTGTAACAGGCCTACCCCTCTCTTTTCTCCCTTTTCTACTGACATAGCTCAATAAGACTTTTTTTTTTTTTGCTGTTACTGCTTTTACCTTCTCTTGCAAGCCTAAGTTCTTTTCATCTTTTCTAACTTCATTTCTGCAATCATTAGTTGTTGGTACATCTCCTCTATATGTCACTTTTAATTTTTTAGCTCAGTCAAAAGTTATCAAGACATCTGCAATGGTTTCCTAAACTATTCCTTTTTCCTTTCTGAAATTATTGCATTTGGAATAACCACAATATTCCATTGTTTGGAAATAGTTCATAATCTGGAGGTCCTCTCAGAGGTGGTGGGACATGCATCCCTTTGCTCTAGTTCACCTTGTATGCTAGTTTTAACCATCTTGGACCAGAAGGTCGCACAAAGTCACTCATGCCTTACTCAACTCTTGCTTGGATTACCTCAATGCCCTCTACGCTGGCTTGAATAGCACTTGGAAACTATTAGCCCAGAATATAGCAGCTTCAATACTTATGGATACTAATCTAATACCACTCGTTAAAGAGCGTCCTGTTTGTCAGTGGTCCTCTGGGTGCAATTCAGAGAGGTGGTGCTACTTTAAACCCTTATATGGATTATCAGGACTGCCTGCTCTTGGGATATCCAGTAAGTTTAGGAAAGGAAGGATCTCTTCAGATCCCTACTCTGAGAAAGTAGTAACAACAGGGATTTCAAAGTAGTCATTCTCCATCATCACCATCTCCTTCCAATGGAATAGCATTCCTCTGGACTTACAGCAGCTCCAGTCATTAAGACCTGGTTTTTCCAGGATATTTGAAGGTATTGGATGCAGTTTTTAATTGATTATAATGAAAGAGTATTTCCTTGATCTAAAAAGCATAAGGATTATTAAACAACATTTAACAAGTTGCTTCCAACTTTTGAGTGGTGCATCAGAAGACTTATTCAGAAAAAGGAGACAGGATCAGAACAAGACCTGGATGAAACTAGCATTTCATTTTAACCAAATTAAAATGAAATTAATTATAGTTAACACGGATGTTCTCAAATGTAGCCATATTTTCTCCCTTCTTTTACAGTAGAAATTAGACATGAAAAGCACACTTTAGAGTGGCTTTGAGGTTGACCTCTAGGATTTGTTTTTTTTGTGATCTGGAATAAACATGTTTCCTTGGTTTACGTTCAACAACTTGAAATCCCTCTGGATGTTACTCACATCCTTGGATATTTGGTGTTCCTGAAATAGGGCATCTTTGACAGAGGTGCAAGTGCTGGATTGGTATGTTTCTGAATACACTCCTCCCACCCCGTGCCCTTCAAACATCACTAGTATTAGGAGACCTAATGTTGCTGATTGGCAATTTCTTCATCATCATGAAGATATCTCCCTTTAGGAATAAGCAGAGTGGCTGCTGTACAGGCAAGTAGAGCTGAATGAAGGGGGAAGGAGGTGGCCTGGAATGGGAGCGCTCCCCCCACCCCCCACCCCCATGTGCAGAGCAAAGGAGAACAAGAAGTACAGGACCAGATTACCAAGCCCATCTAAGATTCAGAGGATGGGTTATACATATTGCATTGGCTTAAAAATGAAACCTGGTGAAGTATTACAATAATTTAAACATATAAGTGAGAGGATTTAAAATTTAAACCTGTTTAAATATTGAAGCAATCCTGGAATGAGGAGGAAGAGAGGTCTGAGAAATATAATTCAATAGCAAAATCTAGCATCCTGTAAGGCAGGACAATTGCCATTTAAAAACAGAGGAAAATGTATAAAAGTCAGCAAGATGACTTAAAGGTGCCAAAGTATTGTCAGATATGATTTGCTGTAACGCAGGAAAAATCACTGAAGACCATCCTTTTTCATCAGCCCTTTGGAGGATACATTGCATTAGATTGGTGATGTCTAATATACCGGTATATCTTCACTGGCATTCTGTCAGAGTTATGTGATTTGTTATGTATTTTATGGTGTCATTATTTAATATGTTCTTATGATGCATTTTATATTCTCTTAATCAGGGAGCATGTATATACTCTCAAATAAATAAAACATAATTTAAAGGCCAAATGTCCAGGAGAAAGCCAGTGAAGCAGGAACTAACCTAATCTTCCTTGGAAGGATATTCCAAAAATCCAGAAAAAGCTACTGAAAATACTTCTTGCAAATTCTCACCCACTATACCTTCAGTAAGCACTGAAATACTGAAATAATTTTTAACCAAGTTCTTAAAATCCAGAATCTTGTACTGTATGGAAGAAAATAATATTTCAGATACCTTGGTTGCAAAATTTGTGGAGCTTTCTGGATTATTACCAGCACTTTTAATTTCCTTAAGAAATATACTGTGCTAAGGGTCTCCTAAAACCAGAATCTGCTGGCCATGTTCTCCTCTTATTGCAGTTGCACAGTATTCTATTGGGAAGAAAATGTGTCTTGACACTAGCATGGAGCAGGAGCAGATAAGTAGTGGTAAGCACAGAATGGCATCTGCAGGGATCAGGAGGAAATAGAGACAGTGCTTTCCAGTTGTAATCTCTTGCACTCCATACTACCTTCTCAGAGGATTTAATGGTCCATGGCATCCAAAGCTGCTGAGAGATCCAGCAGAACCATGATAGTCCCACCCAAACAGGAAGGAAGGGTATGTTATGGAGCCCATCAGTTAGAGACTTCCACCTGGCAGAGTCTAGAAAGAGATCCATCTCTGTCATTACTCCTTCCCTATGGAACATCTTGCCTTCCGAGAGGAAGTTTTTGCTCCTGCTCTTAGGGCCTTTCAGGAGAGTGTAAAGACTGAGCTCTGTCAACAGGCAGGTATACCACTCAGGGATCCAAGAGTGATATACAACCCTGGGTGTGGCCACTAGTGTGAAGGTACTCTCTATTTTTTTAACAGGTGGTGAGATGGGTGGAATATAAATTTGATAAATAAATAAAATGAAACTGGAGACCACTCCCACTTCTCCGGTTCCTGGCATAGATCAAGCTCACTGAAGCTTCTATCTTTTGACGAGGCCTGGAGTCACATTCAAATAAGAAAGTCCAGAAAAACCTGCCTCACAAAGAATTTTCTGCGACTGAAAAAATACGACCTGCTCTAGCATTTTTCTAAAGAATGAAAAGAAAAGAATAAACCTACTTTCCTGCAACTGACTATTAGAACTATATAACATTATACATGCATACTCAGTTATAGTTCAAGCCTCTGCAACCAACAAAAGTAATTATAAGGATAGATCAGGTTCAACAGACTCAGAATCCATGGCCATAATTCTCTTGTTTTATAGCACTGATTTGGTGTGCTCTGAATGCAAAGCACATTAGGCTTTTAGGTCAATACTTAGTCCTATTAAAAATAATGGACTATATTTTACTAACAAAACAAATACTAATAATATCTTAATGATATTTTGGTGGCACAGGTTTTCATGGACTACAGCTGGCATGTTCAAATTCTTGGAATTATCTCAGTGTAGTTAAATAATGGGACAAAGAACATCCTTAAAACATCAGAGTTGGCAGTGCGTGACTATGCTAATCTGCTGAGGAAAAACAACTAACTGGCATGCAAAAGGCTTACAAATATATAACAGTCTTCCGGACAGCAAATGTTTCATGAACTGTAGTTCACATCATCAGGTGGATGAAATAATTTTTCCTAAATTCTGTGGAGCTCACAATAGTGAGAACTCTGCCTGAAAAATGATTTACAATAGCCTACAACATTAGTACTGTTCCTCCAGTTATGATACTCAAGTTTTCAAATTATAAAGTCTCTATTAAGCCCAACTGAGTGAAAAATTGCTGATATGTTCACGTGATTTGCACTGGAACTTGCCTGGTTCGGCTGAGGTCTTCCTCCAAAATACCTCATAATATTGGGTGGTGGTCTTGCTCAGTAAAGGTCTATAGCTTGCATGTTACATTTTCATCTCTTTGGTGAAGAACATGTACTGTAGCTCTCAGATAGCTGCCTAACCAGAGTTGATAGCATGTGTCTCTCCAAACATTGTGGATTACAATTCCCCAAATCCTTCTCTAGAAGCCATTTTGGGGACAGGGGGGGATGGGGGACAACACACATGCATTGTCTACCTCCAATTTAAACTGAAATAATGCCTGTCAAGAAGGCCTGATAAATGGGTAGACAGATAGGTGGGATATTCTTAAAAGAGAAGGTGCATGATAACGATACTTGATTCCAGGGACACAAAGACAATGAGGAGTGGAGTGTTCGTCAAAGAAATATGGGATGATATATAAACAGAGCCCTCTAATCCAGTTGACTGGAAATCTCTTTTCCCTTAATTGATTTAGAAGCTAGGGCAGTAATGTGAGAGAGAAAGGGAGGGGGCCCTCAGCTGCTCTTCCTTGCCTCTCAGAATCACATTAAGTGGGAAACAATGGCAGGCCTGACAGCTCCCTGTCTGTAGGGGCACTTAGAGTTAATCTGCTATTGAGACTAATACAATTACGTAGGATTATATAGGATTGCCATCAGATACACAGATTTAAAAAAAATCCCAAAGAGAAGCCAGGGTGGAGTAGTTGTTTCCAAAGAAGACAAAATGTAGAAATTTCCCAGCCATTCTTTATGTTCTTTGATTTTGGGAAAATGTTTCTCTTTAAGAGAATGTGGGATGCATATTTAAGAACAGAAGGTGAAAACAAAAGCAAAAAAGTCTGGCTTCGATGCATCTGTTGCAACATTACCCAACTCCAGAGGAGCTGTATTTTTACAGTCCTGCTGAATATAAACACTTATTTCAAATTTTCTCTTTGGAAAACTCTGGGAAAATCTATATATAGGGTTACATTTCACATTGCAATAGTTAAATATGGCACATTTTTCAGGTCTCTTGGTAAGACTTTCTGTGTCTTCCCTCACCCTAACCTTGGCAGAATGAGAAAAACCACACAGAACTCATTTTTAATTTTTTTGTTTCATTTAGTATTTTTGCATCTGAATATCTGTACACACCTTTAGATTTGTTATTGCTCTTATTACATTTTATTGGAAAATATTGGATTTTTAAAAACAGAATAATGCCCCTCCTTTTTCAGTTATAGAAAGCATAATATAAATCTAATGTCCTATCATTTCTTCATTCCTTCTTTCCTTCCTTTTTTCCCTTCAGGTCACTATCATATACTAATCTCAGTATTCAAAGTTATATGATCAATAGCTGGTAATTCTAATGTTTAAGTAAATAACACATAGGGGGAAAAAAGCCATAAATTTTGCAAAATGTACTGATCAAGAAAGAGCTTTGCAATGCAGGCTGGATCTTTTGCTTACTGGCAACTTTCCCATCTTCCTACCCTTCTCCTTTGGGGGTGGGGTGGGGGGTGTCACTCCCATGTTTCCAAACTGCCATCATTTCAAACACTGAAAATTTTCTGTAGTCCTAATCTTGCCTTTACAATAAAAAAAATGACTGAACTTTTGAAAGGAAATGGTAACTTTTGTTCAGGAGTTAAGGCATTGTAATGAGATTCCTGAAACACTGACCCATCTACAATAACTGGGCACGTAAACAATGCACTGAAATGGGCCACATGACCTGCACCAAGAGCCTCGGTGGCAGAGTGGTTACAGTGCAGTACTGCAAGCTACTTCTGCTGACTGCCGACTGCCTACAATTTGGCAGTTCAAGTCCCACCAGGCTCAAGGTTGACTCAGCCTTCCATACTTCCGAGGTGGGTAAAATGAGGGCCCAGATTCTTGGGGGCAATATGCTGACTCTGTAAAACCACTTAGAGTGGGCTGTAAAGCACTGTAAAGTGGTATATAAGTCTAAGTGCTATTGCTATTAAAATAAATAAAGGTCTCTGACTACTCTCTGACAATACCCATTTAGGACACCATATTATTGGAAGAATACGGATCTTTGCTATTGGATATACCTCAAGCATGTATATCTAGCATACATTATTTAACTTATCATTTGTAAGTATGGTTAATAGTTGGATGTTAGGAGGGAAACAGATTTGTTGTATGTTTGCTCTCCATATTTATATGCCAAAGATTTAAATAGATACCAAAGGACTCTAAAACATAAAGCCGATGGAATTTTTAAAAAATGTAGTTGAAAAAGTAAATGAGGATGCCAAATTATTTTTTCTAATATGAATCTTGGGCTGGCAGATGAGCAACTTTATGATTCATAACCAAGCAATGTAACTATTACATTGCTATTACTTTCAGATGGGATAGGAAAGCATGTCTACAGATTTTAATTGAAGCAGCAATGCATGCAAGGGTAGAATCAAAGAAAGGAAAGAAATAAAAAATGATTTAACTAGGCATTTTATGAGCAGAATGTTCATAATTCTGCACACTCTATGCTTCACTAAGGATTGATCTTTGGACTATCATAATTGTGTGTGGGAGGGCTTGTGTATGTGGTTATAGATTTCAAGAAAAGGTTTTTTCCTCACATTTATCCAAATATAGAGAATGACAAAGTCTGCACATAGACATCTATCTTCCTGGTTATCGGCCTATTCAAATGTGGGAAACTGGTTTATTCTCAAAATATTGTTGAGTTCTAAAACTTCAGCCAGCCAGTGACGTCGTCAAACTTGCAGTCCAGAACCAACTGGGGATCTAAAACTGGCCAAATCCCTACAGGGTTATCTGTAAACAGTTATTTCAGCATGAGAAGAAGCCAGCAGTAGGCCTGTACTTCTGAGAGATGGGAAAAAACCTGGAAAAATTGAGAAAAACTGGGCTGTTTTTTTGTTTTTTCCCATATTTTTCCAAATGGCTCCCCCCCCCCCCCACACACACAATTTTTTCCAGGCCTTTCCATCTCTACCTCTGACTAAAAACAATTGGAGTGATGCCTTTTTTTCTGATTTTGAAGGAAATAGACAATAAAGTTATTAAATGAAAATGTTTTTCTATTAATGCATGCGATCATTTTGACTAGCTACAAAGATATGTTCTAAAAAGTTATATTTAGGAAACTGCCAAGACAAGGAGTACACATTATTTCAGAGCTGAATCAACTGTTACAGACATCCATACTGGGAAAACCACATACTCCATATTGACAAACAGATATTCAATTCCATAATAGAATTGAAAATTGAGAAACAAATATAACCTTTTAGGAGAAAAGTGAAATTGACAGCACCATCATTACCCACAATATTGTAATGAAATTTTGTAAGTGTTAGAAGGTGAAAAGGCTGGACAGAAAGTTTTTAAATTTATGAGTGAAAAAAAGCTGCTAGAACAGATCAAACAAGTTAGCCAAATTTAGAATGATTCTGCAATATGGCCCAAAGTCTTTTCTCCTGAGATGCTTCTGGCCATTTTTTAAGCCAATTTTAGAAATTTCAGTTGGGCTTGCTAGTGGATAAAATGTGCCGATACTCAGTCTAGAGAAGGGGTGTCAAACTGGCAGCGGGTGGGCCAGATGTGTCATGCACAGGCCATGCCCACCCCAGCTCCGCAAAAGGAAAAAACATCAAGAGACATCATGTGACAAGAACGTGATACCGCAAGTTTGACACCTGCAGTCTAGAGTATGACCATTGCAAGATCTTATTGGTTAGTCCCTGATTCTTGCAAAGAAGACAAATCTTGCTGTCTGGCTCCTCTCTTGCTCCTGTGCGGATTGATATACTAGTATCGGACCTTTTTTTAAAGTCATTGTTCTCTCATTAATTCCTGTACCTTTCCTTTCCCAGATATCTAAACACATGGATGCTTTCACATCTAATTCTCATGCAACCTCCTTTCTTCTTTTCTCATTATGGTACCATTAAGACCATATACAACTATAAAGATCAAAACAACATGCAACAGGTTGTGTTTTTTTTTTTCATTCTGGGTCCACCCAAACTATGTAGTAAGGAAGAACCAATAATGAATTTTTGAAAAAAAAATGAAGTATCAATATTCTTACACTGCATTTTAACAAAGGAAGGGAGAGCTTTGCAATAATGTGTATATGTGCAGAAACAAAGAGAATATGCTTCACTCAGCCTACACAATGACCAAAAGGTGCCCACTGGGCGATGTAAAAGTGGAGCATGAGCTTCCAGGGTTGAGGATAGTTCATTGACTTAACAGGCCATTGTACATCGTTGAACCAGTTGCAAGACTATTAATTTTTTTTAAAATGGCCAAGACAGAACATGACAGTCCAGGACAAAATGAATGCATAGGATGGCAACCAGCTATTGGAAAGGAAGGAGAATGTCAGACATTGCAACTTAGTGGAGCTGGGGCTGCTGCCAAAAAGAGAACAAAGCTCTGGAGACTATCTACTCTGAAGGCCTTAAAATGGCCTGGACTGGAAAAGACCATTTTTTCAACTGAAACTCTAAAATGGCACCAAATAACCCATGTCAAGTAGAACATACCGATCTGCTTATATCCTGGTGGCATGAATGGGAGATAGAAGAACAAAAAAGTGGACAAAAAGATCAACCAAGGGAAAAGGCTTTAGGTAAGATCAAGTGATTACATGAGAATCTCTGTTCATCAGCATCTGGATGTTAACAGGATGTGACTTGACTCTCTGCCAGATATGTTAGGAGAGCGGCAGAGAAGAAATCTGAATTGAAGATGGCCCTGAACACCATATGATGTTCATCCTGTATCTGTGTAACAGTAACTGTATAAATACACCTTACATCACAAAGTATATAACGAGGTCTTTTCCTCCTAAGAGACTGCCTCTATCTTTTGAGTCCCACTGATAGTGAAAGGATGGCTAAAGGTGCACGTAAGCATTTTGCCCAAAAATTGATTTGGGAGGCCACAGGAGCAAGTGATCATTAAAAAAAACCTATCCTCCTTGAGAGTGAACCTCTTCTTCATCGGAGCATGTTTCAGATCAGGACCCAATGATCTTAATAGCTGTAGGAGGCTGAGTTTTGAGGAGGAAGGGAAAGGAAGCACCAAATAGGATGAAAGCACAACCCAAAGAGCAATAAGGAGAAATGAATAGGTAGAAGAAACTGCTACCACCCTTCTCTGTTCGTGCCTGACCCCCCCCCTTTCCTTCCCCTCAAACAGGCATGCCAGGTGGGAAGCAATGATGCTGGCTATGGTAATGAGAAAGGACTCCCAAATCTCCTCTGCTGAGGCTGACATTCTTGACTTCCCTGTTGGACACCTTATCCCAGGTTAATTATCTCTGGTGATCATTAATTATTCAGGAGCCTGAGGCTTCAAAGGAGGTGATTTGTTTTAAAGCTGTATCCCTGAGAGCTCTCTAGGTGTGCCCAACATTTTGACCCTTTCAATTGCTTGTCTGTTCCCACCTTTCCTCCTAAGGCAGCCATCACCTCATTCACGTCTAATGATAATATAGCTCTCATGTCACATGCTAAATCTTACGTATGCCCCACCTGGACCTCCAATTGAAGAGAAGGGGAAAATCATTTTTCTGAGCTGTCCTTGTCCCATGGAATTAGTATCTCTCTTGGAAGAGAAGGAGGCAGTTAAGGATCCTAGTAGAATAGAGAATATGGCATACCTTGAAGGTATTGAAAATGTCACCTCTGGCTCACATTTTAATGTTAAATAACTGTCTAACACATGTGGTTGTTAGCTGAAATGTCAGATCTATGCCTTTTCTGTAATTTTGACATCTGCAGTTTCATACTGCAGAGATTAATTAGATTTCTACACGGTGATAGGAAATGCAACTTGAGGTCCTAATTCTCAGATTGTTACAATGAACGTGTGTCATTCAAGTCAATAGGGATATTCCAACAAGCAGACCAATGTTTCAGCTTTTTTCAAGGCAATTTCTTGCAGTTCAGCAGGAATGTTCCTTTGGAGTCAGATGCCCCTTGCATTAAAATCTGGGAACAGGCTCCAAAATCACAACAGATAGAGAAGCACCGTTAGGCTGAGACAGGTGAGGAGTAATGCCTTACCAGGGTGCAATGTGAGTGTAAATCAAAGGCATATGTAGAGCACCAGATCAGGTGTGGATACACCAGGAAAGGACAACATCCATTGTGTCCTATGGATGAATTACCATGTGTAGCCTGAAGACATTGTTTTATTTATATCTTGTTTTTCTGAACATCTTAGCACAAAAGACTATTTAAGCCTTGGCACATGACTCCATGTAAATGTTTCATTTGGATCCATTTCAGTGCTTGTTGTTAAGAGAATATATAGCTCTCCAGATTTTTTTGTGAGGTAAAAATAGCAATTACTTTTATCTGTTCATTTAAAGTAGCTTATGAAATGAAGGCTGCAGATTTTTTGAATGGCTTGGATCCCAGTTTTGCTACTGCATCTTCTAAAACCTGGATAATTAACTCAAAATGTGAACATTTGCTTTCCCTGGCAAAATTTAGTCAGAGAAGTTCATATTTGGGAGAAAGCCCTGCAGAATTCTATAGAGTAGAACTATTCTATGGCATAGAATTATAGAGCTATATTCCTTTGTACTGTTATGATCCTTTTTATGGCATCTCGCAAAGCCAAGGGCATTTTTGGATTTTCTTCTGTGAAATGAAAAAAAAATGTGCTTCAACTTGGAAGTGGGAAATCTTAGATCTTCTCTGTGAAAATATGCATGACTGTTTCCTTTTCAGCATTGTAGACATGACACTGGGGAAGGTGGGGGTGGAGAGGAAAAGCAGAGGGCATGAAATGAGCAGATCAAAGGAAGTTGAATTCATGGAATCCCAAGCTCTCCTGCTCTTTAGTTTTCTCTCCAACAGGGAAAGTGGAATTTGCAATGGGAAAGAAATCATTCATGTACATGTGCATACTCAGACCCCAGGAAAGGGGTGAAAGGAGGGGGAAGCAATCTTGGAAACCAAGACCCAGAGGTTGCTCTTTGAACTAAGAGTGGAGAATGAGTAAGGTTCTAAATATTTTTACAGTTTGTACTTCAGCAAAATTATTCTCTAAGGGACAGAAGATGATGAGATGAAAAATATGTGAAGTTCAGATTGAGATTCACCATAAAGGAACAACTTCAAACCAGTCCCCTGCAGGATCCTTACAAGCAAACTGAACATTTTCGGAATAGATTTGGATTACTATGGAAAGGAGGGTTGGATGGGATGTTGAATTTTTTCCTAATATATTTACGGTAATTCACCATTTACAAACAATGTTCTGTAGCATTGTCAGTGGACATGTGATTTCAGTGCCACAGTCAGGCAGCTACAGTGGCTTTGTCTGGCATTGTGGTTCCTGCTGATTATGATGCAATGTGCAGGAGATGAGATTGGCCTTGAAAAAATCATTCAGAAATTTTAAATATGCTGTCTATATTATAACCAAGACTGGCAATTGAAAATGTTGCTCATGAAGGGGTTCTATGAGCTCTAGGTGTTTCTTAGCAAACACTGGATAAATTTCAGCTTCTGCTGGAAAGATCCTCCTCATTTGAGGATCAGAGTTTGAAGCTGGAGTGACATGGTGGCCATTGGCAAGGAAAACTGCAATGCTGGCAGTGCTTAAAGGTCCATTTGGAGCCAAGCAAAATAGAAACGATCCATTTCTATACTTAGGCAATTCATCCACGTCTTCAATCAAATCTTTATTACAGTCATAGATCAGCATAAGGAAAATGGGATATAGGCAATAATTTTTTAAAAGCTAAAAGGTATAAAAACACAAGTTACACAAGGTTAAAAAGCATTAAAAATACATTTTAAAAAGCTAAAAGATATATATGAAATGTTAAGCTTGAAGGACCAATC
Organism: Natrix helvetica; assembly: GCF_964273705.1. Lineage (NCBI taxonomy): Eukaryota > Metazoa > Chordata > Lepidosauria > Squamata > Natricidae > Natrix > Natrix helvetica. The sequence goes on from NC_138548.1 coordinate 182,723,052, forward strand.
TTTGGAATTTGGACTGAACAAGTTCTAATGGTGCAAAGTTGAAGAAAGGGCCAAGCTGGGCATCATACAGAATTTGTGCTACTGGCTTGGCTTTGAATAGTTTGAGTGCTTATATACATAGTTGCCATCTATTATCTTGAGAAATCTGATAGTTGAGCACATCCACTGTCAAATTTCAGTTCATAGTCTCCATTGGGTTTCCTGTTGTTAGCAGAGTGAGGGACTATGCCCAGGTATTTGAAACAGGAGACCTGCTTAACCTTGTTGCCATCTATCTCTAGGAGTGGCTCTTGGCGGGGGGGGGGCAAATATCATGATTTTGGTTTTCTGGTAACTTGAATAACTGTAGTTAGTCTTCCTTGCAGTAGTATTAGGTATTCCTGAAAGTATTGCTGCATTGTCTGTTTACAGTAAGACCGATGTGTTTTCCAGCAGGTTTGGGGGATAAAAATTCATGTTGAAGAGATGGCCCATCATGGAGTTCATATAAAATAGAAATATGCATTCTTGCTTTATGCCTTTCTCAGTTCTGATGGCACTAGTGAGATGGCCATGGGGATTACATCTTATTTTGAATGACAACTCTTCATGAAGCATATGTATTAAATGAAACAGACATCAATCAATCCAGGAGGCCTCCAATTTCAAACAATTTAACTTGGGATATAGAATTAAGCACTGCTTTAAAAGCTGTGACATAGGAATATGGTTAGTCCTCAATTAAAGACTAAAATAATGACAGATATCTAAGAACTACTTACAATCAGTTTCTAGACTTATGGTGGCAGCACACAACCCCTTATTTGGGTGCCTGGCAACCAGCTCACCTTTATGCACTGTGGCAGCATTCCATGATGTGACCACGACTTACAGGTTTTGCTGGTCGTGAGCTGTGAGGGTGCCTTCACTTACAACCATCATGACTTATGACAGAAATTCTGGTTTCCTTTATGGCCATAAGTCAAGGATTATCTGTATAAAGAGGTTCTGTTATGGGAGGAATATATAGTGTCTTTTTGATTTGCTGCTGCAATTCCTCTAGTTTATTGTATGTTTTTTTCCTATTTTCCTATTATCTATTGTTGCTTTTACTACTACTATTAAGTTATTTTATGGTTGTAAATCAAGTGTGCCAACTAGCTTGGCCTTCTGAAAGTTACAAACATACCTCATTCAGAGTCTACCATGTTGAAGTAGGCAGTGACAAATCATACAACTTTAAAGTAAGTAGCTTGGACATTTCCCAAGGAAAATGGGACATACATATTTAGACCAGATAAAAAGCAAGCAAGTTGAAATCCAGGTCCCCCTGTGCATCCATTAAATCATTTCTGACATTATTTCAGCGAGTTAGCTGCTGTTAGCAGGAGCCAGCAAGAGCAGAAACCCTTTCCCTGCACGGGATGATGCAGCTTGGCTGGGAAGTACCGTACCTTGGGGGAGGGGGCACGGGGTCAAGAGTCATCCCTTCCACCCATTGCTCTAATCAGGTTTATAGCTCTCTGGGGCTGTTCTTCATTTTTTAAAAAGGGGTCAGGAGATTGTTTGCAGATCCCCCATGTCACAACCAATTTGAATGCTGGCCAGTTTGAATCTACTAGAGACCTCAATTAAGGTGAGCAGATGCAAAGATGAACGAAGCCCCCTGTCCCTTTAATACCCATGCAGCTATAAGAATTTAGCAAGCACAGCTTTCCTCACCCTGCTATGATTAGATTTATCCCTTCTGACTTAATTTAGGAGTAGATGGGAAATGTACTGTGCTTAATTTACAACCTTTATTTTAATTTTCTCATCTGATTAAGAGTTCTGAAAAGTACTCATTATTCCTAGGAGTCAAATTCAACTGAGTACTGCTCACACTTCCAATCAAGACTGAAAGGAACCTATATACAGGAAAGTGTCAAGCCAGAAAAACTAGCACAGGATTCACTACTGGAACACTTGAGGATCCAGCAAAGCAAACAGGGCTTCACTTCCACTCTTCTGGGTATCCCGAAAAAAGAAGCTTTCTCTAACATCACCATAAGAAGAAAAGCAGCATCTGATTAGAACCTGCTTTGTTTGCTGGATGACATGTTACCTGTTTCAGCCTGCTTTCTGTTTCCATGGGGATTACATAGATGCCTACAAGCAGGACCTCAAAGGAAGACCATTCTGTTCTCTGGTTCTCCAGGGCAAAAGCTGCAGATGCACTATTCTGACCTCAGTAGTAATAAATGTTGTCATGTGATTGGAAACAGTTAGTGACTGCCTCATCTAATCTAATTCTCTTTTTAAAACATCCAGGTTGCCTGCAATGACTGCATGTGGCAGCAGCAAGTTACACAGTGTAACTATGAGTTATGTGAAAAAATACTTCCTTTTGTTCTAAAGCTTTTCCCAATCGGTATACAAAGTTATTCAGTTATACATACATACATACATACATACATACATACATACATACATACATACATACATACATACACACACACACACACACACACACACGCACGCACGCACGCACACACACATTTGTTTCCGTCCGTGTAGGATTGAGATTGTCTTGGCAACGTTTCGGCAAGATCTCACTTGCCATCTTCAGGCTTGGGCTTAAAATGCGATCGGAGCTGCCGTCTTTCTATAAATCTTGGTGGGAGGGGATGGGGTGCTGGCTTTGTTTCAGTAAGTAGAATGATTGGTTGTGTGGTTGTATCATGATTGGTAGATTGGTGCTGATTGGTGCTGGCTGTGTGTGCATTGTTGCTTTGTATTGTAACGGCCTGGGTGGTGGGTGGTGTTCGTTTGTTGACTAGGGCTGGTTTCCAGATGTTTGGTAGGCGGGAGGTATCATCACGTTTATTCATGTTGTGGGGTGTTTCTCTATTTCGATGGCTTCCATAATTATTCTCTTGTTGAGGTGTTCTGTTTTCGAGAGTAACCTGGCTCCTTCAAAGTTGATTTCATGTCCTGTAGCTTTAAGGTGCTGGAAAAGGGAGGAAGTTTTTCCTTTTTTTCTTACTGCGTTCTTGTGTTCTGTGATGCATGCATTTATTCTCCTGTTTGCTTGTCCTATATATGTTGCCGGGCAGATTTTGCATGGTATTTCGTAGACTCCTTGGTTTTCTAGCTGGATTTTGTTTCTTAAGATGTTAGCTATTTTTTGGTCAGTGGTGAAGGCTGTCCTGATATTGTGCTTGTGGAGAATTTTGCTGATTTTATCTGTTGTGCCTTTGATGTAAGGGAGGAGGGCGATGCCATTGTCCTGTTCTGTGTCTTGGTTTTTTGGGGGAGTCTCCTTTTGGATTAGGTTGATGATTGTTTTTCTTTGGAATCCATTGGAGATTAATACATTTGTGAGTTTGTGTAATTCAGTTTTCAGGTGGTCTTTGTTGGCTAGGCATTTGGTTCTGGAGATGAGGGTCTTGGCTACAGAGTTGATCTGCGCAGGGTGGTAATGGGATTGTGCATTTAAGTAGCAGTTGGTGTGTGTTTTTTTCTGGTAGATGGTGTGTCCTAGGGAGCCATTGGGTTTTTTGTAGATTAGGACATCCAGAAAGGGGAGTTGGTTGTTTGCTTCTATTTCCATGGTGAATTGTATTTTGGAGTGTAGGCTGTTGAGATATGTGAGGAAGTTGTCCAGTTTTTCTTTCCCGTGTGGCCAAACCACGAAAGTGTCATCAACATATCTAAGCCAGAGTTTGGGTTTGTGTTCAGATTTGTCTAAGGCGTTGGTTTCAAAATGTTCCATGTATAAGTTTGCAATGACAGGTGAGATGAGTGATCCCATGGGTGCTCCTTCTATCTGTTTGTATCTTTGTCCATTATGGATGAAGTATGTGTTGGTTAGGCAGTGGTTGGTCAGGTCCAGGATGTGTTTAGGGGGGTTGTGTTTGTTCTGGATGGCTGTCAAGGCTTCTTTTATAGGCACTTGGGTGAAGATGGATATGACATCGAAACTCACGAGTAGGTCGCTGGGTTGTAGGTTTTGTTTCTTTATTGTTTCTATAAAGTGGAATGAGTTTTGTACGTGTGAGGTGATGGATTCTGCATAGGGTTGGAGTTGTTTGGTGAGGAATTTGGCAAGATTCTGTAGAGGTGAGCCTATGGAGCTGACTATGGGTCTGAATGGTATCCCTTCTTTGTGTATCTTGGGGAGGCCATAGAGCTTGGGGCATCTGGAAGATTTCTCTCTGGGGATGATTCTTTGCTGGATCTCTTCACTGATGGCAGAGGCTTTTATTTTGGATTTGGTGGTTTTTTTCAGGTAGGTGGTGGGGTCTGTGTTTATAGCTTTGTAAGCAGGGTCTTGGAGTAGGTTGGATAGTTTGGCTTGGTAGTCAGATGTGTTCATCACCACTGTGGCATTTCCTTTGTCTGCTGGGAGAATGATTATGTTGTTGTCTTTTCTCAGGTTGGTGAGTGCTATTTCTTCTTGTTGCTGTAAGTTGCTTCTGGGTGGATTACTGGAGCAAAGGACGTTGCTGACTGCAAGTCTGATTTTATTGGCTTCATCTGGGTTGATTTTGATGAGTGTAGATTCAACTCCGCATATGATGTCTTCAGTGGGGACGCGTGGTGGATGGGTGTGGAGTGCTGGTGTTGTTTCAGTAAGTGGATTGATTGGCTGTGTGGCTGTATCATGATTGGTAGATTGGTGCTGATTGGTGCTGATTGGTGCTGATTGGTGCTGGCTGTGTGTCCATTGTTGTTTTGTGTTGTAATGGCCTGGCTGGTGGGCGGGGCTCATTTGTTTACCAGGGCTGGTTTCCAGATGTCTGGCAGGCGGGAGGCATTGTCACGTTTATTCATGTTGTGGGGGTGTTTCTCTATTTCGATAGCTTCCATAATTATTCTCTTTTAACCCTAACCAGCCCTGGTAAACAAACGAGCCCCACCCACCACCCAGGCCATTACAACACAAAACAACAATGGACACATAGCCAGCACCAATCAGCACCAATCTACCAATCATGATACAGCCACACAGCCAATTACTGAAACAACACCAGTACTCCACCCACCCACCCACCAAGATTTATAGAAAGACTGCATCTTCGACTACACTTTAAGCCAAAAACACCAGCCCGAGGATGGTGAGTGGGACCTTGCCGAAACGTTGCCAAGACAATCTCAATCTTACATGGGAAAAGACCTGAATACAACAAGACCAGCATATGTATGTATGTACGTGTCAGGCCTGTAATTATATTCTTTTTAGGATCTTTGGCCTGCCACACTTTTTAATAATTTTCTATGCTGTTTCAATAGTGTAGTAGTTGGGAGGGGGGAATAGAAAGGAGTAGGATTGTAGAATGGATTGTTGACATTCTTTTGTAGAAGCCAAGGTCATCTTTTGTCTCCGCACATCGACACCTGGCCGGAAGAAGATGGGTGTACATGCCAGCGTGGAAGATGATGATTGGAACATGTGATGGATTTGTGGGTGTGGGGAGAGATCATGAACTTTAAACTGGGTGAACTTACAGGATGTAATTCAGAGTTGAAATTTCCATAGCTGTACTAACATGCCTGTGGAATAAATTGCACGATTAAGGATGTTTTGCCTTGGACAATGATTTATTTCTGCATGGTATTTAGAACCCTAACATTATTTCAACTCTCTACTTTAAAAATATTTCACTAGCTCCCTCCCCCTATCAAGGGGGAAGGGCTGGTGATGGAAGATCTGGTGATGTGGGTCTCGGCATTCCCAATGCTGACCGGGACAGCGTAAATATCAGCAAAGAATAAATGAGAAGCTTTTGGTGATAAGAAGAGGAGTACGGAACTTCAAAGGCAATGGAATGCTGTTTCCAGTTTAATTGCATCTGGAGGAATGCAGGAGGAGACGCGACAAGATGAAGGAAATCTCAGAAAACTTCTTCAGCAAACTGTGAGTGCATGCTCCCCCTCCTTCCCCCCCCAGCTTAGAAGCAAGATTGGAGAAAAAAAAACACCCTTAGAACGGAGGTTTGGGCTCCTTCCAGACAGCAATAAATAAAATGGCTTATCACCATGCAACTAGCTGGAAGAAAGATTCCCTTTCAAAATGGGAATTTCAAAGGAGGCAGGAAGAAGGAATTTTTCCAGCATCTGTCACTTGCAAGCCACCACAAATGGGGCTGCAACCAGTAAATGAAGCAAATTGGGCAGTAAATTGGGCTTTCCTCCCAGGACTTGGATGGAAGAGATGCTACTTACAAACTCCTTTGCCATCAGCATGGGGAAATGCTCCAAGCCAGCAGAGGGCACCTACTTGGCCCATAACTCCTCCAAGCCAGCAGGAGGGTACTTGTCACGTAAAACCCCTTAGCCAGCCATCATTGGTTGAGCTGCAACCTGTGAAGCAGGCAACCCCGGGATGGGTCTTAACCCCAGGTCATGGATGGGAGGGATGCCAGTGGGCACATGCCCTCCCTCAGCAGATGGCACCATGGCAGAAAGCTGGGCAGTGGCCAACCGAGGGATTGACCTCCCCACCGGTTCCAGTCTCCCCTGCAAGGCCCAAAAAGGTTCTTACCAGACCTTCCTACAGAGAAGAAATCTCCATGGAAGATGGGATTACCAAACAGAGGCCTGAATTGTGGATGGCGGGAAAATGTGCGCCTGCAAGGCCCCAAGTGGTTCTTACCCCAACTTCCTACAGAGAAGCAATCTCCACCATGGAAGAAGGGTTTACCAAGGGGGCAGCTGCAAGTTGGAGAGCAAGGCAGTGTGATGAAACGGTTCCTGAGTTTAGAGATGTAACTAGGTTCCATTCCTCGTGGGGCCCAATTAAATGCCACCATTGTTGTCAACTTGGCCACAGAGCGTCAGAGTGCTTGGCTCCAGCCCCAATGCCACAAACGTGCGCGCCAACCACCACGGCGGTAAAGAGAGGGTCCCAGATGCCACCACAGAAGAGTCATCTGGGCCAACAACCTCTGGAAGAGGATCCCCAACTTAAGGTGAGGAAGTGTCCTACCAAGGGGGAGGCCTCGGAGGAGGAACAAGGCCAACCATGGATGATTGGATCCAAGAGCCCAGAACCTACAGCACCTGCAGCAGAGAGCCCGAAACGACCATGGGAAGAGGTCGCAATGGACTTCATCATGGAACTCCCAGACAGCAGTGGACATAAAGTAATTTGGACTGTTATTGATTTGTTTTCTAAGCAGGCACACTTCATTGCTTGCTCAGGATTGCCATCCGCAAACGAAATAGCGAAAATGTTTGTGAAACACATTTATCGCCTGCATGGAGTACCCAAGAAGATCATTTCAGACCGTGGAGTCCAGTTCACAGCCAAGTTCTGGAGAGAGGTCCTGAGATCCATTGGGTCCACACAAGAACTGAGCTCAGAGGTTCAGCCCAGCATGAACGGCGCAGCAGAGGGAGCCAATGCGGTGGTGGAACAATACATCCGGTGTTTTGTGGACTATCAGCGAGACAACTGGTCAGACTTGCTACCCTTCGCCGAAGTGGCGTACAACGATGCGGTCCACAGCAGCAGAGGATTAGCGGGTTTCCAGATTACCAGTGGCATGGAAGTTGTTGCCATGCCTGAATTGCCTAGAGAACCTCCTTCTTTCATGTCTTTGAGTGAATGGATGGACATGCTAAAGAAAGGATGGGAGAATACGAAGAAGGCTCTAGCAGTTGCGGCAGAAGCCTACCAGAAGCAAGATGATCAACGTCGCTCACTCCTAAACCCCTACCGTGTGGGGGACAATGTTTTTGTATCTACCAAATACATAAGATTAGAAATGCTTAGCAAGGAATTGGGTCCAAAATTTCTAGGTCCATTCCCAATAGTGAAGATAGTTAACTCAGTTACAGTTCAACTCAGTCTACCCAGAAGTCTAGGGGAAATTGACCCAGAATTTCATTGTAGCTTGTTGAAACCAGTAATTGGGTCTAACAGAAGAGCATTCACCCAAGCTCAATCTCCTCCTTTAGTGATGGAAGGGGAAACACAATCGGAGGTGGAAAAAATTGTAGATTTCAGGCTGAATAGGGGTTGCTTACAGTACTTAGTGCATTGGAAGGGTTACCCTTGGTCTGAAGCTAATTGGGTGAACAGTGGGAACCTAAAAGTGGAGAAGTTAGTAAAGCAATTCAATGGGAAGTTTTCCGAGAAGTCAAGGGGTTCCCCTGGGTGGAGAAGAGGTGGTTAATTTTGTTATGTTAACTTTTATGTTATTCTCTTTGCAGGAAACGTTTTTCTTTTGAGGAGAGGCCGCCTGTCAGGCCTGTAATTATATTCTTTTTAGGATCTTTGGCCTGCCACACTTTTTAATAATTTTCTATGCTGTTTCAATAGTGTAGTAGTTGGGAGGGGGGAATAGAAAGGAGTAGGATTGTAGAATGGATTGTTGACATTCTTTTGTAGAAGCCAAGGTCATCTTTTGTCTCCGCACATCGACACCTGGCCGGAAGGAGATGGGTGTACATGCCAGCGTGGAAGATGATTGGAACATGTGATGGATTTGTGGGTGTGGGGAGAGATCATGAACTTTAAACTGGGTGAACTTACAGGATGTAATTCAGAGTTGAAATTTCCATAGCTGTACTAACATGCCTGTGGAATAAATTGCACCACTAAGGATGTTTTGCCTTGGACAATGATTTATTTCTGCATGGTATTTAGAACCCTAACATGTATGTATGTATGTATGTATGTATGTATGTATGTATGTATGTATGCATATATGTATATTATATGGTTTTGTGTGGTATGAATGCTATTTACACTAAGCTATAAGTAAAATTCAATATAGTTGAATATACCTGTCCTAACTCCCCCTCCTCCTTGGTTACCAACGTTGCTTCCCCCTCCCTTCCCCCTTTTCCTGAGGCATGAGTGTGCACATGTACATGATATCGCATTTTGTGCTCAAACAAGGTGTTCCAGCCTCTTAATAGTTTTGATTTCTCTTTTCAGTCTTTGGGAATGTCTGAAGTATGTTGATCAGAACTGCACATAGTATTCCAAATGTCGTTGCAATATAGATTTATATAATGAATTTATGATATTGACAGTTTTCTATCTTTTCCCACAATTTTATATTATATTCATAATATGTACAACTATTATGAACAATTGAGGGCAAAAGAAGAAGGGGACGACAGAGAATGAGATGGCTGGATGGAGTCACTGAAGCAGTCGGCATGACCTTAAATGGACTCCAGAGGATGGTAGAGGACAGGAAGGCCTGGAGGAACCTTGTCCATGGGGTCATGATGGATTGGACAGAACTTCACAACTAACAACTAACGACTAACAACAAAGAACTATTATATATGCTTAGTTTATTTTATTTTTTTCCTACCCACTCAAGTTTTTCTTTCAGAGTTTTTGTCTGTTTAAGTGTAAGGTTTAATAAAATCTTTTTAACATTATACTTAAATAAAAACTATAATACAAATTACAAAAAAAATATGGTAGAAAGTAGAAAGTGGAGGGGAAAAAGTCATCATCCCAAGTAAGATGTAATGGTTTAACAAAGAAAAAGAAAAGAAATATATGAAGGAGTTACTCCTCCCCCAATCACAAGTTTAAATAATTTTAACAACTTGTTATCTTTTCTTAAAATACAACAAACAACCTTTTCATGCCAACTTCTTATCTGTAAACAAATCCTTAACGTCTCGAGTCCCGGTCAGCAAAATCCAATTAAGAGTTACCAGAAATAACCACATATCTATTTTAATCTTGATCAAATAAACTTACTTTATAATTCTTCCTTTTACTTTTAACAATTTTTTATCTTTAATCCCTTCAATGACACCCTAGAATTCATTTTCTTTTCATTTTTCCTTTGTCCCTTCTCAGAAAATTCTTTAGAGGTTTAATAGATCTCTCTTGTAATCAAATGTAAGATCCAAGTCACTCTTTTGGTTTGCCATTTGTATATCCTTTTTAGTGATTAAGACATCAGCCAGCTTCATTTGAAAGTCCAGTACAACATCTTTCTTATAATTTATCATTCTTGTGATTTATCATTTTAAAATCTATTTTCAGAACAGTCTCAGTCTTGTCTGATAAAGCCTATTCTTTCTGATAACATCTTTTAAACACAGTCTGTATATAATGGTGTTTTATTTTTATTTATTTAGGATATGGCGAGACTGCAATGCTAACGCAAAGTAGTAGTTTGGCTGCCAATTTACTAGCTTTGTTGTGGGACGTGCTTGTGCGCTTTTCAAGGTGCACCACAGGAGGGTGAGCTAGCTTTGCACCAGAAATACAACAGGCTGTTCCTGCAATGTCAATAGACCAGGCCATGGTCTATTTGTAACTGGGCCACATGAGCAGTGGCTGGTGCACATGCGCATAGCCTGACTCATATGAATGATGGGTGATGCTCACAGCCCCACTCACACAAGCTGCAGATGCCGGTACTTGCAACTCCACTCACATAAGCAGCAGGCAAATGAAGCTGTGTGCATCCACACATGCACCTGCCCCTCGCACAAAACCATTCCCCCTCCCCCCTGCACTGAACCGCCTATCTGGAAAGGTTGGCGAACGCTGATCTAACGCCCTCTCCCTCCTCTGAGCCACCTTGCAAATGGGCATCACAACCAGGAAGGTTCTGAGCCAGCAGGAATCTGACCTCCATTTATAACTTTCCAAAATTAACATTCTAATCACACTTTTACTGTTTATCTAAAATAAGGCCTTTTTTTCTTTTCTTAAACTTATCTTAGCAGTTGTGAACTGAGTGGGAATCCCTCAATTTGAAGATGAGCCAGTTCCTGCAATTTGCCCACAAGGAGCAGCTGTCTGGAATACAAGTGGACAATCTCATAATCTCTCCTTTATCAGGAGAGATTTAGCCAGCCAGAAATTGTCATCTGGCTGCTGATCTCTCCATAATGCCATTTCCACTTCCTAGTGGAAGTCTAGTGGATGTCTAGTTTGCCATGAATTCTTTCTTAAAGTCTCTTTTCTCCAATGGCCCTGAACATGGAATCTGTCTTTTCATAGCAATCATGCACTAACTTAGTTTTAGGAAAGAGGAAATCACTGTTCTGAATCTGCCATTTGAGTTTCATTATAAAAATGAGATTGCTAAATTTCAGGGCAAAAATATTATTATATTTTTTAAAAAAACTTCAAACATGCTAAATAGCTGCAGGAACTGTTCGTAGAATTATTCCACAACTCTTTTATGAATGGCTGCTATTGAGCAGTCATTAATATATTTTCTTTAAAATTAACCAAATTTTAGTTGCTTCATAACTGTAGTTCAAACTAATACTTGCAGCCGCGCGGGTAATTATGGGGAGATCGAGGTTCTCCCATATAACACCTCTCCTGCGCGAGCTGCACTGGCTTCCTGTGGCCTACCGGGTGCGCTTCAAGGTGTTAGTCACCATCTTCAAAGCGCTCCATGGCACAGGGCCTAGTTATCTGCGGGATCGTGTCCTGCCCCATACATCCCTGCGACCCATTCGCTCACACAGAGAGGGACTCCTCCGGGTGCTGTCCTCCAGAGAGTGTCAGAGGGCGGTGCCCAGGAGTAGGGCCTTCTCTGTGGTGGGCCCTACCCTTTGGAATGACCTTCCCCCCAGACATTAGGACAACAACTGACCTCCGCTCCTTCCGTATGAAACTGAAGACCTACCTGTTTCGACTAGCCGGCCTGGCATAACTCTACAGCTTCTCTACCCCTTGGTCATTTTTTAACTGTTAATTTTATTTTTTAAAATTTTTAATGCTATTGGGGTTTTAACTTTTTCTAAGCACTGTAATTTATTTATTTATTTTTTACCTCCTCTATATGATACTGTTTTGATTGTTGCTTTTGTACGTCGCCCCGAGTCCCTGTGGGGAAAGGGGGCGACTAACAAGTTCAAATAAATAAATAAATAAATAAATAAATAAATACTTCATGAGTAACTCAAACTAATATTTAATGAGTGTAATGGAATGTGTGTATGACCTTGGAGGATCGAGGAAAGAGATGCTGCCTATGAAACAATTAAAGCAGAGTTTGGGAAAGCCCCAAAGGCTTAACAGTCAGAAAAAGAAACTGGGAGAGCTGTTCTAATTCATCAGTTAGCAGGATTCCCTGAGGATCAGAGGCCATTATTGAAATTTTCCTCTTTTGGGGAAAGAATAGGAACTGGCAAGATTAATGTCTGCCCTTCTGGGTAAACAGACAGGAAACACAACTAGATGAGCCAAATCTATTTTATTGTAAAACTATGTTAACAGAGTCTTGAAACTTACAAGCTTTCTGACACCACTTTTAACCATCTGATAGTTGCATCTAGAATCTGATTGGACAAAGATTTAATTGCCTCAGAAAGTATAACTACCAATGATTTTGAACATAGCACTGTCAATGTAAGACTAGCACGGGAGATCATCTAACTTGAATGTCCTTTTTTTTCCTTCTAAATTATCTAATTAAAAAAAAAAGAACATACCATGCCAGCCAAGTCAAAATTCTTCAAATAGTAGGCAGATTCTCCACAATAATCTGTTGTGTCAATTATAAATAAAAGAAAAGTTGGAGTGAAAGGAAAATAGAGGCTTATATTGAAGATATGGAATTGGCATTAGTAACTGATTAAATTCACATAAATGCTCTAAACCATTTTAGCTATGGTTTGTTGGTTAAGAAAAAAAGGCTAAGTTCATACACATTGAACCATGGGCCATAGTTTGCAAAGCACAGTGACACATCACACTAAACTCTATGTGATTTATTAGTTTTTGCTTACTGTGATGCATGAGCTCAGCTAACTGTGGTTTATTCAATAAATCAAAATTAAGTAAATCACTGTGCAAAGCAACATTTATAGGTTATTATGACATAGGAACCAAGCTTCAGTCTTGGGAGAAGGCTTGGGTTGTTTATATTACCCTTGTGGCCACATATTCTGAGGTTGTATTTGAAATTGTACATATATATGCTGGGATGAAGAAATAGCTGTGGTTTCTTTCCCTTTTTGGAATAAAAAAAACCCAGTCTCACTTTTAAGCTGCCCCCTGTTTGATGAAATGAAGAACTCAGAGCTCTGATGTACACATGGGAAAAAGGTTTGTGGCCCCATAGAAAGAGTTATATCATATGCCAGACCCAAGTGACACGGTTTGCTTTCCATGTCAGGAACTCTCACCATGCTTAAATATCATAACTCTGGGGGCGAGCAGAAGAGATTAATGGTCAATTCTGCCAATATGCTACTGATAGCCTACTATGCACAGAAAAGTGCTTACAGGAGCAGTAGAATAAAGTCACAAAAGACTGCTTCTTTTCTTCTGGCCCTTATCTTCCACTGTTGCTCAGATTTCTACAAGCCAAATCTTATAGCCCTATAAAGTGCCCCTTTCCCACAGCATATACCCATTTTAAACATAGGTTGTCATGTATCTATTTTTTTCACCCTTTTGCTAATTTAAATAATATTTAAAATAGCACTGGCATTTCTAAGAGTATGGGATTTTATTAGTTTCCAGACTTCTCAATGGGAAATTGGATTGGATTCTCACAGCTGTCTTTTAGCATTCTTCAACTAATTTTTCTATTTAAACTTTTTTTAAAATGATGGTACTGGGCAATTTTTCGCTGACTTGTGCTGAAGTTTACCCAGTATTTCCTGTGTACATACCGATGTATAATTTATGAATTCAATAATATTAAAGTCACTGTTGCTAATTAATATTCCTTGCTGATTTTAATATATCTTTTTCCAATATGGTACTGTCCAATGAGGTGTCTGTGGGGTTCTGAGATTATGTGTCTGCAACTCCCATTATCTCAGCTAGCATAGTCCAAGAATCTGAAGATGGCAGATGTTTTAGTCAAACACATCTGAAGAATACAAGAATAGAGAAGGATGGATGTGTTGGCTGGTACTTATCCTTCCAGAAAAGTAATTGTAGCTAGTGCAGAATAGCATGTAATAATATCAAGGCACATTTGCTAAACATATTGTCCACTTATATATACATACAGAGGAGGGTGGGGGGAGGGAGAGAGAGAGAGAGAGAGAGAGAGAGAGAGAGACAGAGACAGAGACAGAGACAGAGACAGAGACAGAGACAGAGACAGAGACAGTTCACAGTTCAATCCACTAGCTGAACACATGGAAGGACTATTGAATGGATAGGATGGGCTGTAGCTTCAAATGGCTTATATAAAGGCTGGTAGTGAACAAACTTTTGCTAGGAGAGAATAACTGGCAAGTAGGAAATGTTTAAATATCTCCATGTCTGCTCATTCTTCCCTACAAATTGTTCTTTTTATCAGTGTTTTCAATCAGTCCATTTTCCTGTGATTTATATCCTGCTCTAATAAATACACTATACACACAACCCACTAAACCAAACAATTTGTTAACTCAGGCAGTGATAATTAAAAAGTAAAGAAAAATCATAAACAATACTACCAACAAGAAGAATTAACACAAACACGTGATTAGCACAACTAAAAATAACAGATCTAGTATTAAGGATCAAATATATATCTAAGCAGTAAGTTTGAAAAAATAATCAAGAAGCAGGATCAAGAATCTTACTGCTCTGAAGACCTCTTCTCGCTTTGAAAAATTATCTAGGACCCTAAAGAGCTTCTGTTTGCATGGGTAACATTCATTAATATTTTCTGTATTGAACATTAAAGTTGGTAAACTCATAAACTATTTATTAAATCATGGAAAAATAACATTTAAAGTCATTAAATATCAACTTAAACAAAATATTTTTCATAAAATAACTTGTATTTTTTAACAAATAAAAATAAGAAGGAAAATGACATTTACATTTTTGCAAATGACTTCAATATTTGGCAAATAATTTTGATTTTGCATACCCTTGAGAAGGTCTTGAGTGACACCCCCCCCCCATGGACCACACTTTAAGAAATAGTGTTCTAGGGCATCCCTACAAGGAAATCATGCTAGAGTTTGCCACCAACAGCCCAAAGGCTCTGGTCCTTATAGTGGCTGTAGGTTACCACAGTGAATTGAGAGGCTCATTCTAACCTTGAAGTCACTGAATTTACAATAGAAAGCAGAGACATACTTCCTTGACTGTTTATAAATTATTGTTCGTCCACTGGAGCATCTACCCCACCTGTCAAAAAGGGAGGTTCCTTTACCCTGAGGTTTTTCCTTCTACACCTATAGCCCTTCCTGGATTGCTCTCTTTAGGAAAAGGTGAAACAGGGAAAAGTAGAGTAGGAAACGATATACTCATTCACTCTCCCCTATGATGCCAACCTGCCCCAGCTTTACCATTAACTGCCAGTCATCTGTTTGACAAATATACTCACTCAGCAAACACAAGCAGTTCCACCTTTCAGACTGTCAGCATTGAGGTCCCAAAGACTCAGTCTGCTTTACATGATAATCCTGGAGATAGATCACATTAGAGCACAACACTGACTTAACATGCTTGCATTTATCTTCTATCAGCACAGTCCAGCTCTAGCTAAAGTAAAACCTATACCCATTTAAATAGAAGGGATTTGGAATCCTGCACTTCCATCCCACATTGAGGCTTACATCCAGGGAAAGATAATATGTACGGCTGGGTAGCATTGTTATTGTTGTTCGCTTATATGCACTTAGGATCTGCACTTCCACCATTCTTACTATGGCAAGGGAAGGGGGGAAGCACATCTAGTATTGCTAGTAACTAAGGTAACTAGGGTAACTAAGCAGATCTGGTACTGCTAGTAACTTCAAATGGTGTGGGAATGGTGCAGGGATATGAACAGATTTCCAGAAAAATTGCAGACTACAGGAGCCATTTACACTTCAGTTTGAGAAAAGAATACAAATGACCAGCTGTCTACAAAGAGTATAAATCCTTCCATTCCTCACCATCCAGTCAGAGCTGAACATGCTTCTTGGATGAGAAGCGAATCATCTTCAAAAAATAAAAAACCAGAAAGTCCAGTTGCCTCTTGAAAAAAAAGCATCTTTGGGACAACCATTACCTGGATGACTGAGTCTCCATAGACACCTAGTAACTAGAGGTTTCCCACTGCATCTCCCACTGTTCTTACTTCTCTTTCAAACAGAACTGCTTTCCTGCTCCCTTGCCAAAGTAGCATAAGAACTAGAAATGTGGACGTTGCATTCCAACTTACTGTTCTGCCAGCTTAAAAACCGAAGAAAAATATGCAGTGCTACTATCTGAAAGTGCTCTAAGATGGCTGCCCTCCTTCAAAGCTTGAAGACTTTAAAGCCTAGAAAGAGGAAATGAGAAAGAGATTATCTTGCCAGCATTCAGGCACAGGGAGCAATAGAGGGAGAATGGGAAAAGCAAGTACTATCCTGCTGCAGTCAAGGCACCATGAGAAAGGCCCCACTGCCAGTTTGCCAGTCCTCTGCAGCTGTCCTGCTTCCCTATCACTCGGTGATCAGAAACAAGACATTTAGAGGAGAACCAATAAAAAATCCCAAAGTAGCTGTTCTTCGCACTGCTCCTCCCACTCTAGCACTGCTGTTCAGGCAAGCATGGAAGGCATTCATATTTCAAGAAGGTCAGCCATGCACAGTTCTTCTATTAACCCATCTTTGCTCTTCCTGTGCATCATCATGCAGACATTCCAGGGATCAGCCTTGAGCAAGGAGCAAGCATGCTGCTTCAGATGTGGGAAGATTTGAGTACACAGCTCTCCTGATCTGGGTGACTTTTTCTCCCAAAGGACCTTCTCCAGCTGTAAGTGGATCCTTGGCAAAACATTTTCTATTGATGAAAAGAATTCCCCCATGCAGTAGTTTCCCCCTGCCCAAGGCTCGCCTTGTTTCAACAAAGACTGGAAGTAAACTGAGGACCCCTGCTGAGTTATTCTACTCATTTTTCCCCTCTCTTAAGTAAACTTGCTCAGTGAAAGCTAGTCTTTGAAGGAGGGAGACCTCTTTCTGGCACACACGTATGAATGCCTTCCTAGGCCTTGGCCTGCTTTGACAGTTGTGTAGAGTAGGAAACGTTTGCTTTCTCCATCAAACCGGGTTCATTGGAAAGATTTCCACCAGAGTTCTTTCTTGAATTCTACACGCTCCTGGCCATTAACCTCAATCTCAGTATCAGAAGCACAGTTCATTTTCCGCATCCTGCCCACCAATTCATACAGCTGAGTATTTTTTTAAAAATATATATAATGGCATGATCTGTAGAAATCCATAGGCTACTGCCCGTGTTGTAACAAAGTGGCATGTTTATTTCTGCAAAAAACATCAGGGCAAACAGATCTTGGTTGCAAAAATCTAGACAGGTAGAAAGCAACAAAAGGTTAGGAATCTTTTTGGGGCTTTGCATGCTATTTTGTGGCCATACAGGTATTTGAAGTCTTAACTTATCATAATAGTTTTCTTCCCATCCCTAATCAATTAGCAACTTTATATGACACGTACGCACACATCATTTATAAATTGAGTTTTAAATTTCATTTCCTTTTTGGCTTTCAGTTCACACTTTTTTTTTCAAAACCTTACTGGAATGATTACTCCCTCAGTGGCTGTATAGATATGTTTCCTTTGATGCCTTTGGCATAACTTCCCAGAACCGTACTCCTTCGACACTAAGTACAGTATATTACCTAGGAAGGTAACTTTAAATTTAAGACAGTCTTCCACTCTCTGAAAATTAGAGAGAAGGATGATCACACCCATAAACCTAGCCTCCCTACCTTGCCAATTCATGTGAAATCAATTCTCTAACAAAACAAAACAACGCCTCTGTTCCATTTTAGGATTGCTTTGGGAAAGCAGGATATGGAAGGAAATGCATGGGACAGACTTTGAATGACATTTCCCAAATGTTATGTACCAGTGGTGGATTTCAATTTATTTTGCTACTGGATTGCTTGTGCGCATGTGCGCAATCGCAAGACGCTTCTGTGCATGCACAGAAGTGCCCGGTGGGTGGGCAGAGCCTCCCGCTGCCACCACTACTGGTTCGCCCAATCTGGGGCAAACTGGCAGCAACCCACCTTTGTCTTGTACCCTCAAAAATGTAGAGGGAGGGGATTTTTTAAAAAACACAAGAATAGGCATTAGAAATAGGGCCCATATGCATCAAGGAGAAGCATTTAAGCAACTATAGGGTCTTATATTATTTTTGTGTTGTTGTACCTGATGTTGTACTTGTTGCTGAGTTCTTAAGCCTGATTTTAGTAGAACTTTTCAGACTAGTCTTGAGCCATGAGCACTGTAAGTGACTGACTTACAGACAGACTGACTGACGTAGAAGTTAAATTTATAAAATTTACTATTTGTAACTTTTCCATCTGTCTCTTTTGGGACTGTTTCCAAAAGATTAAAATGTACCTAGCATCAAAACAGTAGATAAGGGATGCTGGTATGTTTGTGATGTGGGATAAATGTATTTGGTTTGTACATGTATGCAGATTTCATAACTTCCAAATCAACACAGGGGAAGAAATGTACTTGCACACTAAAATGCCCATTAGTCACAATTTTGCAATGTACTGTAGGATGAAAATGTATGCTTTTCAGTGAAAAGACAACACTGAATGCATACAAAGTTTATGGAACTTGTAGACACATATCCAGATAAATGCTTCTTTTTGTCCTTAGAAATGTCAGAGGATCATGGCTGCAGAGCTTCCTGGCTGCTGGGAGAGGATTTATGAGGATAGGGTAAGATCGGACATGTTATCCTCCTGTAAGAAAATGTCAGGAATTCAAATTTAAAAGCTCAGGAATTTAAAGTTCAGGCTTTCGCTGACAACCTTGTTTTTATTTTAGAGGATCCTATGGTTTCTGGGATACAGCTTTTACGAAAAATAGAGGAGTATGGTATGATAGCGGGGTTACGTATAAATAAAGAGAAGACAAAACTGATAATCAAGAATATGACTTTGAACCAGAAAAGGGGAGTACAAAGCCTGTTAGGGATAAACATAGCCCATAAAGTACAATATTTAGGAATTTGGCTTACGGAGAGATGTTCCTCTATCAAAGTAGATAATTATATGAAACTATTACAACAGGTATCTAAAGATATGATAAATTGGAGTGGTAAACAACTGTCTTTGATGGGCAGGATTGCGACAGTCAAGACACATGTACTACCAAAATTTCTGTTTTTGTTTCAAACAGCACCAACTAAATGGGACAAAAAAATTTTTTAGATCCTTGGAGATAACAGTGGCCCGATTTATATGGCAAGGCAAGAAAGCATGAATAAAAGCCCAAATGTTGCAAAAACATAAAGAATTGGGAGGCTTCAGAGTACCCAACTGGGAAGCATATTATAGTGCAGCAATTAGGACATGGGTGAAGGATTGGGTGACATTGAGTAGAAGGCGCCTATTGGCTATAGAGGGACATGACCTCCCACAGGGATAGGCAGGTCTGTGATGGGTTCTTCCAGAACGCCTGGGCTCTGCTGCGCTGGTAACCGGATGTTGCTCAGACTCTTCGACGATGGGAGGACCAGTTTTGTCGCCTCCTATGGATGACCCCGCCCACTCCAAGTGTCCTGGAATTGCAGGTAAGTTTCCCGATGAGAACATGTCGGTTGTAGCTGGGAAAATCGACAGTCCTGGAGAGTGTTCTGCCTGACGCATCTCCGGTCTGTCCAGGCAGTCAATTTCGGGTACCGCTGTAGGTCTTGGCTGGCCGGAATGACCCTGGTCCAGTTCGCATCTTCGCAGCTGGTCTATATGGCGCCTCCACAGATGCCCGTCTTCCAACTGGACCCTATAAGAACATGGTCCGGTTATCTGCATAATCTGTCCTGGAACCCATTTAGGATCACCTATACAGTTTCTTGCAAATACCCCTTGCCCCAGTTGAAATGTACGAGTTTCATCATATTGTAACGGATTGTCTGATTGATAAGAGGGATGTAAGCGGTCCAGCATTGTGCATAATCTGCGGCCCATGAGGAGTTTCGCTGGACTTTTACCTGATGCTGGGCATGGAGTTGTGTGTTGAGTTAATAAGTATGTATTAACCTTTTGCTCCCATGGCCCTGTGCCCATACAGCTTAATGCCTCCTTTGCGGAGCGCACGGCTCGTTCTGCCCTACCATTGCTCGCCAGATGGTAGGGAGCTATGAAAGCATGTCGGATACCTAAACTGGCTAAAAATGTTTGGAATATTGCAGAGGTTAGCTGTGGGCCATTGTCGGATACTACAGTGTCTGAAATACCATGTGTGGTGAATAAACGTAACATTCTTATTGTGGATTCAGAAGTAGTGGATTGCATAGTGCAAAGTTCGACCCAAGGAGAGAATGCATCTACTACAATTAGAAAAGTGTGCCCTTGTATGGGGCCTGCAAAATCTATGTGTATTCTGGACCATGGTCCCCTTGGCATGTCCCACTCCTTTGAGGGAGCTGCTGGCGGAGATGGCCTAGAGAGTTGGCAGGGAGTGCAAGACATTACCCAATTGGATATGTCAGAGTCCAATTTTGGCCACCACACATATCCTCTAGCTAATGCCTTCATTCTGGCAATACCAGGGTGACTGATGTGTAGGTGCTGCAAAATGTCTTTTTGTAAATTGTTGGAGACTACTACTCGGGAACCCCAAAGCAAGCAATTCTTAAGTTCAGACAGTTCAGTTCTCCATCTATAGAATGGTTGAAAAATCTCTGGTATTTGGCCATTAGGGCCAACCTTGTCTAACCCAGCCTAATATTTTTGACAGGATGGGGTCTGTTTTGAAGTGGGCTGAAATATCAGTTGCTGCCAACAGCAGCTGTAAATCATCAATGAGTAGTACATTGGTTGCTGGAGCAGGGTCTTGAGACACTATGGGAAGCGGGCAGCGACTTAAAGCATCTGCATGGCCCAATTGCTTCCCTGGTTTGTATTCCACATGGTATGAATATGCCGTAAGGAATTCAACCCAATGGAGCATGCGGGATGAAAGAATGTTTGGTGTGGCTTTGTCACCTGCTAATATTCCCAGAAGGGGTTTGTGGTCTGTTTGCAGTAGGAATTGCCTACCGTATAAATAGTGGTGGAAACGCTTAATGCCAGCTACAGCTGCCAGAGCCTCCTTGTCCAATTGACTGTAGTTTCTTTCCGCTTTGGACAAGGAGCGGGAGAAATATGCAATTGGAGCTTCGAAGCCGTTAGGACACCTGTGGCTCAAGACTGCACCTATCCCATATGGGGAGGCATCAGAGGCTAAAATAAGTGGGAGAGACTCGTTGTACTGTATTAAAACAGCTAATGACGTCAAAAGAGATTTGACAGCCGCGAACGCATGCGCTTCGCGGCTGGCCCATCTCCAAGACGCTGAGCTGTCAAGCAGCCTATGCAAAGGCTCCACTACGGAAGCTTTATGTGGAAGGAAAATAGCATAAAAGTTAAGCAACCCCAGAAAAGCCTGTAATTCTGCTCTATTAGCTGGGGCTGGTGCATTTTTGATTGCCTCTAATTTAGTTTGGGATGATTGGATGCCTTGAGCATCAATGTGGAATCCTAATAATTCTATGGAGGGTACTCCAAAATGGCATTTGGATTTTTTCAATTTTAGCCCCTTTTCCTTAAAACGTTGCAGAACGGTTCTTAATTTTTGGAGTAACTCTTTTTTTGTATTGGCAGCTATCAATATGTCATCAAAATAGGGTAAAACACTGGGAATTCCCTGAAGTGTTCTTTCCATAATGCTTTGGAATATTCCTGGGGCCACACAGACTCCAAATTGGAGTCTGCGGCAACGGAATGCCCCACGATGAGTGACTATCGTCTGGGCATCTGCTGTAGCATCATCTACCTTTAATTGTTGATAAGCTTGCGCTAGGTCAAGCTTAGCAAAAATTTTCCCTCTCCCTAAGTAGTGCAGCAGATGCTGCACCACTGGAACAGGGTAAGGGTGTGCTTGCAGGGCCTTATTGATTGTTGCCTTATAGTCGGCACAGATCCTAATGGATCCATCCGACTTAATTGGGATGACTATAGGTGTCTCCCAACCTGGAGTAATCAACTGCCTCTAATATACCTTGCTGCAATAATTTGTCCAGTTCTGCGTCTACTTTGGCTTGTAATGCAAAAGGGACTCTTGCCTTAAGCCGGATATGTGTTATACTAGGGTCTAAATTAAAAGCAATAGGGGACCCCTTAAATGTCCCTAAGGAATCATTGAATACCTCACTAAATTCTTTGGTGAGTTCCTCAAATTCACTGAAGAATTTGAATTCTTCAAATTCCTCAAATTCACTGTATTGTGGACTCCTGTTATTTCTAACCCCAATGCCTCAAACCAGTCAAGCCCTAATAAAGTGGCTAAAGGTTTGGATACAACGACCAGAGGCAGTTTTCCCTTAAATTGGCCGTGCTCCACATAAAATTTTCCACTCCCTTTAAGAGGGGTTGGATTATTTTGGTAATCTTTCAAGATGCATTTGCATCTTTCCAATCGGCCTTCCGGAAACCTGGGCACCAGCTGCTTGAGGGTGTCCCAGGCAATGATGGATTTCGCGGATCCCGTGTCGATCTCCATCTCACAAGGTGCACGCTCTATGCAGACAGTGATGTATTTCTTCTTGCGACTGCCTGAGGCGGCTGATGCAGTGTTGATGGCCTCATCTTCTTCCGCTTGCGGGTCCACGGCATAGCAGTCGTCTGTGTTTCCAAATGGTCTGCGATTAACAGGTCTGTTGTTCGAACGGTTGAATGGTCTAGCAGCAGTGTCAGGAGAAGGTTGGGTATCCTTGCACACATAGGCTAGGTGCCCCATCTTTCCGCAATAACGGCACACTGCTGTCTTAAATCTGCAGGTGGAGCATAAGTGGTTGCCCCCACAGCTTAGGCAACCCGCCTGAGGTAAATCAGTGGGTAACCTTCTCCTCCTGGCGCTGCTTATGTTCAATCGGCTCACCTCTTCGGGCAGCCAAATTTCTTCTTCCAATTCCACTGCTTGCTGATTTACCACAGCAGAGGAAACTGGCGGATTGTGTAGGGATTGATAACGTTTAATCTCAGCAGCCGATCGATCTGACTGCTCGGCTGCTCTGGCTTCATCCATGACTATTGACAGGTTTAAATCAGAGCGAGCCAGTAAACGCCGTTGCAATTGGGGGTCTTTCACTCTGCAAATTAACTGTTTTAACAGCGCATCATCCAGGTCAGGGAATTCGCAGTGGATGGTGGCGTTCCTTAAAGCGGCCACGTATTGGCTCACTGTTTCTGATTCCCCTTGAACACACTGAAGGAAAGCATAGTGCCTTGCGAAACGAGACGGTTTTGGGGCGTAGTGGCCCTTTAGTTTAGCTAGCAGTGTTTCCCAAGGCACATTAAAAACTTGGGCTGGAGCGGCTAGAGCCCGGGCAGTAGCGAACATCTCAGACCCGCAAGAATTGAGGAAATACCTTTGGCGCCTTTCATCAGAAATGTCCTTAAAGTCATTAGCAAAAAGGAAACATTCAAACCGTTCTATAAATGACTCCCAAGATTCTCTCTCCGGCATGAAGGCAGCGAACGGAGTGATAGTGGCCATATTTAAATAATTCAATACGTTTGAATAGTTATATAATTGACGCTAGTGTTTGAGGTGGGTCTTATCCTCAATATCCCACCTTCGTCGCCAGATTTTGTATACTTAGTGTCTGAGGTAATGAAGCAGCTCTGCGTTTAAGACAACAGGTTTATTTTCAACAGCAACCAGAACAAGGCAAAAATTTGCACGCTGACAGCTCTTTTATACTAGCAGCTGTCAGCGCGTTAACCAATGGGAACACTCTAATTCTCCCACCTGAACACAATTGTAAGAGAACCAATCAGCTAATGCCCTGCCTGAATGACAGGCGAGGGTGGGACACGTGAGGACGTAACACTTCCTATTTTTCTACTTGCATTTTTACATGCTTTGGGACTGCTAGGTTGGCAGAAGCTGGGACAAGTAACGGGAGCACCGTTACGTGGTGCTAAGGATTCAAACTGATGAACTGCCGACCTTCTGATCGACAAGCTCAGCATCTTAACCACTGAGCCACCGCGTCCCCTAAAAAAAATAAACCCAAGTCCCCCCCCCCCTATTATGTCACTGCATCTGAAAACATTACTAGTAGTAATTCCGATTGGAGGCTGTCCTTCCAAGGTTATGATGGAAACTGCAGGAATTTCGCCAGAGCACAAACACCAACCCCCCATTCCACATGGGTCAGTTGGAACAGAAAATATTAAACATAGCTTTTGATTTGTAAATAACCTTCTTTCCATCTGCTATATTGAAAACACCCGGCCACGCCCTCTGCTTTAGTGATAAATGTGCATCCTTTTCTTCTGAGAACTTAAAGAGCTCTCCATTCCGGCCCCAGCATTTGATAAAGAAATGGCTCTTTGCAATTTATAATTCTGTGGGCTGAGTTTTTGTTTAATAATCCTTGTGTGTCAGTGATAGATCTAGAAAGCAAGGTTGTGTTTATATGCAAGTGTGCTTACAGCAGGAAGAAGAGGGGAGAAGGGGAGAGGAGAATGTGGGGACAAGGAGTAATTTGATTGAGGCTAGAGGCTTTGGCAGGCATGCATTACAAAGCAGCTCTTTAGCAATGGCTGGGGGAAGAAAAATCTACCAGCATGACAAATTGTTCCCTCCGCTCTTTCTCCTCCCCCCATTCTTCCCCCACAAATGTACTATCTGATTAGGCAGCAGCAAGCCAATCAGAGGGCATGATTGGGGAAATATTTCCTCCTTGACATTCAAGAGAACAATTCCTTACTAGGGGAAAATTACATTAAAAAAATAAATGGAAAAGCATCAATCAGCTAGGAAAATATATTCAGGTTTTTGGCTCTCTGGAGGGAAAGCAATTTTTTAGAAAACTTAAATAGGACTAAAGGGCCTAGCTTGATCTGAAGGCTGCTTTTTTATGGGTAACACTGCAGCAGCTGTGATTGCTCTCCTCTTTCTCTAGAGAATGACACTCTATATTCAGTGAAACTTTGAATATTCATCCTCTGAATACCTAGAGATGTGAGCATGGATAAACATCATCCATAACCAAAATTTGCAAAGCTATAAATGGAAAAAAATGGGGATTTTTTTTTATTTGTCTTGTTTTAACAAAAAAAAAGTTTGGATTTGGTTTGAGGAATACTTTGAGGTCTAAGGGCTGCTTTTCACAGCAAATCAAAGTAATTATCCATAAATATTCTCTGGCGCTGCATCTAATAATAAAGGTGCTTTGGACTAGCTCTTTAGAAATGTATCTGAAGTTCAGAGCAGGTAGACAAAAATATCACCAGCACTATTCATGAATGTTGACCAGTTATAAAAGTCCTCAGGAAGGTGATGGAAGAAATATCCTTCTGGGTTCAGTTCCAAGTAGGGGAAAAGACACTGGAAACATGGAGGCTGCTTAGAAACGTGGTTTAATGGAGGACGGGACCACATGGCTTGAGGTCCTGGGGGGAAAAGGTGATCACATGCTTCCAGGTGTTGGGTGAAGAAGAAGATGGATTTGGATAGGTTGCGTGGACGGCTACGACCCACCACATGTTTAATGGACCCGTGTCCCTCCTGGTTGGTACTGGCATCTTGGGAGGTGACCCGAGGCTGGCTTCTGGGCCTGGTGAATGCCTCATTGGGTGAGGGATCCTTACCAGCCGCCTTGAAGGAGGCGGTGGTGAGACCCTTACTTAAGAGGCCTGCACTCGACCCAATGGAGCTAGCTAACTATCGTCCAGTCTCCAACCTTCCGTTCTTAGCGAAGGTTGTCGAGAATGTGGTGGCGCAGCAGTTTCCACAACACCTTGACGAATCCGAGTATCTAGACTCACGCCAGTCCGGCTTCCGACCCGGGCACAGCACAGAGACAGCCTTGGTCGCGTTGGTCGATGATCTCTGGAGGGCCAGAGATAGAGGTTGTTCCTCTATCCTGGTCCTATTAGACCTCTCGGCGGCTTTTGATACCATCGACCATGGTATCCTATTGCGCCGGTTGGAGGGGATAGGAGTCGGAGGTACCATTCTGCGGTGGTTCGGCTCCTACCTCTCCGACCGGAAGCAATGTGTGTTGACAGGGGGACAGAGGTCGACCCCGAGGCCACTCACTTGTGGAGTGCCACAGGGGTCGGTCCTCTCGCCTCTCCTGTTCAACACATATGTGAAGCCGCTGGGTGAGATCATCCGTGGTTTTGGGGTTGAGTGTCACTTCTACGCTGATGATACCCAGCTGTATATTTCAACCCCAAACCACCCCAACGAGGCTGTTGAAGTGATGTCCCGGTGTTTGGAAGCCGTCGGGGTCTGGATGGGGGACAACAGACTTAAACTCAACCCCTCCAAGACTGAGTGGCTGTGGCTACCGGCACCTCGGTTCAGCCAGCTGATTCCATCGCTGGCCATAGGGGGCGAACAATTGCCCCCTGTGGAACGGGTGCGCAATTTGGGCGTCCTCCTTGATGCCCGGCTGTCAATGGATGACCATGTGGCAGCCGTGGCGAGGGGGGCGTTCCACCAGGTTCGCCTGGTGCGCCAATTGCGCCCCCTACTGGACCGGGATGCCCTACGCACGGTCACTCACGCGTTGGTGACGTCCCGCCTGGATTACTGCAACGCTCTCTACATGGGGCTGCCCTTGGGACGCGCCCAGAGACTGCAGTTAGTTCAGAACGCAGCCGCACGGGCTGTGATGGGGAGTACGAGGTACTCCCACGTAACACCTCTCCTGCGCGAGCTGCACTGGCTACCTGTGGTTTTTCGGGTGCGTTTCAAGGTGCTGATTACCATCTTTAAAGCGCTCCATGGCACGGGACCTAGTTACTTGCGGGATCGCATCCTCCCACATACATCCCTGCGGCCAATTCGCTCACACAGAGAGGGACTTCTCCTGGTGCCGTCCACTAGGCAATGCCAATGGGCGACACCAAGGAGTAGGGCCTTCTCTGTGATGGGCCCAACCCTCTGGAATGACCTCCCCCCCGACATTAGAACCACTACTGACCTCCGCTCCTTCCGGCAAAAATTGAAGACTCACCTGTTCCGATTAGCAGGCCTGGCATAATTACAACTGTCCCTCCTGGCAAATGTATTAACTGGTTATTTTAGGGGTATTGTTTTTAACTTATTGTGTGTGTTTTAGGGGTTCAAAATCCTATATTTATATATATTGCTTTGTACAGTTCTTTTAATTCCATTTTTAACCTCCTCCATTCCAACTGTACATATTCAATTTTTATTGTATTTTGATATATTTTGCATGGACTGTACACCGCCCCGAGTCCCTTTTGGGAGAGGGGGTGGTCTAGAAGCATGAATAATAAATAATAAATAAATAAATAAATAAGATCGAGAGGAGGGGCTTGCTGGGTTTTTAATACTCTGTTCGGCCCCACCTCTCTGTTTCTTGTTCCTGTATAAGAAATGTATTCTGATTGGTTGTCAGACTCCCACGGGGCCATGCAGGGGCAACTCTCTAGGCTGGGTCCAGGTTTGGTTGAGTTCTCAGATGCCATGTGGTGAGTTTCTGTAGAAGGCTAATACTATAATGCCTTGATCCCATCACCCTGGAGCTGAAGGGGAGAACTCTTTATTATGTAAAGGAACTGGCTTGGGAATCTTAATGGCCCATTGACAAAGGGGGATGGGCAGGAAGCTGTTTCTCCCTTTTCACATCCAGGGAAATATAATATTCTGCCTTTTCAATATTTCTTAGGATATTTCATTCTTCTAGGAGAGGGATGGGTGCTAACTTCCTACAAAGGACCAGTGGAAGAATGGACAGTCATACTAATTAGATTAACTGTTAAACTTTTCACGTTTCTAGTAAGAGATGGGGAATGTCCACTAAAATGTAACCACAATTTGTAAGTAGGCCAGCGAAGATAAAACATAACATCAAAATATCTTGCATTTAATTTCTTTCAGGAATACTTCCAGCACAGATTATAGTTTAATTGTGTTAAAACTTCACAGCCCTCAACAGGGCTCAGAAATTTCTTGGGGTGCCTTGAAATACTGGTAGTCCTCATCAGTTCATTTAGTGACTGAAGTTACGACAACACTGGAAAAAGTTACTTATGACCATTTTTTTCAGACCATTGCAGCATCCCCCGAGTCACACAATCAAAATTAAGATGCTTGGCAACTGACTCATCTTTATGATGGTTTCAGTGTCCTGAGGTCATGTGATCACCTTTTGAGACCTTCTGACAAACAAAGTCAATGGGGAAGCCAGATCACCTAGCAACCACATCTCTAATTTAACAACTGCAGTGATCCACTTAACAACTGTGGCAAGAAAGGTCATAAAATGGTGCAAAATTCACTTAATGACTGTCTCACATAGCAACAGAAATGTTGGGCTCAATTGTGGTTGTAAGTCGAGGACTACCTGAATATAAAAATGAATGGGAACGTCATAATAAACTTTGCTGCATTAAATATTTAAACATGCACAGTATTTACCTGTAAAACATATATCCAAAGGTCATCTAAGGTCATCTAAGGTACAGAAATGCACTGCCTACTCTGATTCTTGCCTTTTGTCTCTTCCAGCTCTCCGTTCTTGAACAGAATAGAGCAAATCGGTCTGTGTCCATGTGACTGTAGCAACCTGTGGCTTCTCCAGTGAGGCATTACAAAGGAAGGGCAAATATCATTTGATGGAGAGAATCCTTGACAAAGAAAAGCAAGAAATATTATCTTCATGCCAAGGCAACCTAAGCCTTGGATGCTGTCTTTTACACCAGTCCATCTGATTTTTGCCAATCCTTAAAATACTGTAAACATCACAGAGCATTTGCTCTTGCAAGATAGAAAGGCATTGCCCCTGTGGCTCCCATGCCAGAGAGGATAGGCAGCATGTCAGTGGCCCTGTAATTTCTACTCAAACTTGCACAATGCAGTCCCTTCTCTCCCAGTAAAGAGGTCATCGCTGGTACATCTCCTACCTCCTAACAGATCCTAAGATCGCTATTACCGATAATGTAGGCCAAATTCTGCCTTGCTACCATGGGGCTGAGGCCTCAGATATTGCCCACTTAAATTGCATTCGACACCTTCAGCATTTTATCTTCTCTTTTTTTCTAATAACTCTCTATTTTTCTTTAAACTCTTATTTTTAGGAACTATGTAGAATATTATGGGCATATGCTGGTCAAAGACCATAATAAGGTTTACTGCTGCTGCTGCTATTACTGCTATCTTAGCACTTTAGCATGAACTCTTCTATAATTATTCTAAATATATTTGGCTAACTGTAAAGAACATTTAGAGAGTCAATTTGGTACAGTGGTGAAGACATTGGGCTAGAAACTGGGAGCCGTGAGTGCTAGTCCCGCCTGAGAAATAGAAGTCATCGCCCCGAGTCCCTCCGGGGAGAGGGGGCAGTCTAGAAATTTAATAAATTATAAATTATTATTATCTGGGTGATTTGGAACCAGTCACTCTCTCTTAGTCCAAGGAAGCAGGCAATGGCAAGCCACTTCTGAAATTTTACCAAGAAAACTGCAGGGACTAGCCCAGGCCCTTGCCAGGAACAAAAAAAAAAAAGCTTGACTTGGAAACACAAATGAAGAACTTTTAGGAAAGCATAGAATATACTTGGTATAAATGCAAGTATAATCCAAAATATCACCAGGGAAATTTATTTATATTGGTATCTATAAGTATATTGTTTTCGTAAGGCATATTGGCGCATTTGATTTGTTTTTCCAGTGATCAAGGATCCTGAGTCCTGCTACTACTTTGAAATCAAGCTGCAATGGTAGGTGCTAGAGCCAATACAGAAGCTGGGATGGCCTCCAGGATCTCTGGCACTTTATGAGCCAAGATTTTGTGAAGCAAATGCAAGAAACTTCAGTGTAGCAACAACTTTGTCAAAGACCATGGCGCTAGTAACAGCACAATTAAAACGGGGCAATGAGTTGATGTTTGGATCAGGGAAAATGGTAGGAGTGCCGATGGCAGGAGCAACAGTAACGAAAACATAAAGATGAAGGATTCCTGGTAATCACCCAATTTTGGACACAGGGAGAGAATTTTGAGTTAAGGGAGAGATTGAATATTTAACTATCTCCTAAAGCCATCTCAGTATATATGTTCCATGTTAGCCTCCATAGGGAAGGAGGAACTGACTATATTGGCTGCTTTCAATAGTAGGGCTGTCAGATTCCATGCACTGTTGTGGCCAAGGAGTCTTGATTCAGGTGGACTTCCCAGATTCAGCGTTAGGTTGACAGAGAAGAAGAGTTGCCTTTCATGCCCAGAATTAGATTGGAAAGACAGCAGTGGGGTTTCTGGTGCCACTCTCAACAGAACTGGGAGCTTGATCTGTTCCTAATGAAGTAAGGCAAGCTGGGATAGAGGGGAGCAGGGGAGGCAGTGATGAGAACATGAAATAGTGGGGGGGAAGGGAGGGGCTGCTGAGTGCTACCTTGTTAGACAGAAGCAGCCCAGGTATACTGGTACCCTGGCCAAGGAATTATTTGAGTATAAGATGGCACCCGATGATCTGTAGAGGGGGTATCGGGAGATAAAGAAGATGACAGGATTTCATTTCAGTGATCCGAAATAAATACGGGAAAGGCTGGGGGCAGCCCATTCTCAGAGGAGACGGATCTGTTGTTTGAATTTGATCCAGCCTTCTAACTTCCAGTGCTCATCCCCAGGGCCAGGTTTTTAGATCCTTAGTAGAACTGGGCTACTTCATGCCAGGTTGATCTGTGACAAAGCTTCCTTCAGTTAAATCTGACTGTGGATATCAAAGTGCTGACATGGCATGCATAACCAAGATCTGTCTAAGCCCAGAGTGGGAGGCGCCCCTCTTAGAGATGTACAGGTAATCTTCAATTTACGACCACAATTGGGGACTGAAATTTCCATTATAAATCACTTGGTTTGTAGGTCAAGACAGACTCAATTTTATGACCATTTTTATGGTGGCTGTGAAGCAAATCACCATAGTTATTAAATAAATTCAGAGTCATTAAGAAACACTGTGGTCATAAATGCAAACCCCTTCTTCCAAATGAGTGGTTTTACTTTTCCCTTTTATCCTACACTTTTTCCTCTTCTCCTTCTCCTCCCCCTTTCCCCATTATTCTCATTGTTCTTTGTATTTCTCTATTTTATATTTTGATAAACTAATAAAAAGATTGTAATTGGGTGCTTTTTTTTGCTGAAAACTGGCAAAACAAAAAGGTTGCAAATTTTGATTATGTGACCATAGGACACTGCAACTGGTTGTAAATGTAAGGCAGTAGCCAAGCATCCAAATTGCAATCGTGTGACTATGATAATAATGTCATGGTCATAAGTGTGAGGACCAGAGTTTTTCAAAACCATCATAACTTTGAACAATTGTTAAATGAATGGTTGTAAGTTGAGGACTACCTGGGATGGAGAGGTACAACTATCCTGGTTCTTCTTGTCTCAGTGGAATTAAATATTGCCAATTATAATATCCTCCTGGACTGATTGTGACAGGGGTGTCAAATTGACAACCCACGGGCAGGCCACGCCCATCTCAGCTCCACAAAGGGGATGGGAAGTCACAAAACGCCACCTGACGGCAACATGATGCAGCAAGTTTGAGACATCTGTGGACTATGGGGCTTGTTCACAGGAGTCATGATGTTGTGGTGGTTCTTTGCTTTGTTTTTCCTTTTTTCTTTTCTTTTCTTTTTGCTGCCCTAGTCACCAAAAGGCTCCTAGATGAAATTCAAGGTGTTAATTGTCATCTACAAAGCCTGTACAGAAACATCTAGCAAAGTTGTTAGATGTTATCATGATATATCCCAATTTCCCCCTTAGAACAACATTCCCTCACCTTGTGCCATATTTGTACAATTCTGCTATTGTCTACCTTTAAGAAAAGTACCTCATTCTTTCTATAGGGATTGGGCTAGAATGTTGGGGGTACTCACTATTGGTGTACCCACTATTAGGTTGTTGTTAAATAGTTTTGTTTCCCCTCCTGCAGTTTAGTTGTCAGAATTCTGTTTTAATAGTCTTATTGTGTTAATCTTTCTTGCCCCCCACAGTCTTGTGTGAGCAGGCAGCCATAAAAATTAACATTACCCATGGATATTCTTATATGCCTGTTATTTTGAGAGGCACAGATCAGGCCAAATGACAGGATTTTGCAAAAAAAAAAATCAGATCCTTTAATCACCCCCATTCTTTAATTAAGAGTAGAACTTGCACAAATGTTTCCAACTCTTGTTCCTGACTTAATTACTTTTTTAGTATATTTAATTGAATGAATATTTCAAACTATATATCAGTGATTAAGTCCCCAGAATATGTAGCTAAAATAAGAAGACTTTAAAGCATGGGAAATTTTTAAATCTTGGGAGATTGACACCACAATTATCAGTGTTGCAGCACCATTTAAATGAAGTGCTCATCACAAATTCCATTTGGCAAGGATGGCATCAATACAACAATGCTTTCTAGAGTGTAAAACAATCTTTAAGCCAAGGATTAACCAGGGCTGGCTTTTTATGATATCTACCAGTGCATGCTGATACTAGCAACAGTGGAGCAGACTGAGGAATACTTTCTTTTTACTTATTATCTCTTGGATAGCTTTTGTAGAAAGGTCGTAAGACTGATATTACCTGCTTTCCCATCAGAGGGAAAACCAAAGTAAACTTACAATAGGAACAACATTTGTTCTATGAAAATAACCCATTTCTTGAGAATCATAATACAAAAGAACCATAATACAAATCCCAGTTATATTACAAATTATACCAGAACACTGACCATTGTTGACAATACATGCAATATCTAATTTTCTAAGGTGGTCACTGCTGGACTACTACATACCCCTAAAAATGAGCAATGAGTGTAGGGGAAACTCATGGCCTCAGACAAGTAATAGCCAATGCATTAAGACTGGGTGCAGTTACCTGTCCTGTTACATACATGCCATGCCAACCTTATAACTGCATTTGCTCTTAAGGTATATGTGAAAAAGACCCCGATTTTAAGTTTGTGAAATGTTTCTTCTTGCAACTGAGCCTTATCTGAGTAAAATGTTCTGTTTTGTTTCTGCTTTATCTTGTCTGTTCTCTTATTAGGATTGTTCAGTGGTATTGGATGCTTCTTCTTAGCTCCATGTTTTATGTAAACCAGTCTGCCTATTTCTTCATGGATTACAATATATGGTCAGTTTAAAGCATACCTAAAGAGATGGAAAATGGTACAAAAATAATATTTTATTTAATATTTAAATAAAAGAACCTCTAAGTCAAGAGCAAACGGTGTATGTGTGTGTGAGACAATGTGTATATTTATTTCTGAGATGGATGAAAACACTTGCTCATGATGTATTTGCACAAATGACATGACTGATGTAAATTACATAATTGGTGCCATTTGCAGAATGACCTCATAACATGGGTGACTTTTTTTTAGCTTCTACCAGATGTTTTTGCTTATGTGACTTTGAAGGTTCAGAAAGAGAATGCTGAACAAAGGCAATGTTGTCAAAGTTCACATGTCTTACTTCTATACTAATAGCAAACAGTAGTGATGGCAAGTCTCCTTGAAATATTCCTCTCTTGATATTAAGCTCTCCCAGCCTATTACCATTGATTAGCAGCTGGGCCTTCCATCAGGCCACTGATCTTTGCATGAAGCTTTTGATATTTTTACTAACTGCTGTTATTTGTGGACACTTGATTATCTAGTCATGTGGAAGGAAGTCAAATGCCTTCTGGTAATCAGTCCAAGCTGCATTCAAGTTAGTCTTCCTTCTCTTACAGTTTTCCAAAACCGTCTAGTCCAGGGATGTCAAACTCGTGGTGTCACATTGACATCACATGATGTATTGCAACTTTCCCCCCTTCGCTAAACCCGGGGTGCGCATGGCCAGCGCGTGAAGCATCTGGCTCATGGGCCACAAGTTTTACACCCCTGATCTAGTCAGTTAGGCTCTGTTAGGTAGATTAGATTAGATTAGATTTAGATTTATTAGATTTGTTAGCCGCTCCCTCTCCACGAAGGGACTCGGGGCGGCGTACAATAAATAAAAAACACATATTATACAATTAAACATTACATGGAGGAGGTATAAAAATCACACAACGATCATTACAATACATAGCAATAGTAATAATAAGGTTAACGTTAAAATACCCCAATATAAAATTACAAGTTTAAAAGATTGCCAGGAGGATTAAAATGGAGCTATGGTTGAGCCAGGCCGGCTAGTTGAAAAAGGTGGGTCTTGAGTAGGTAGGTAGGTAGGTAGGTAGGTAGGTAGGTAGGTAGGTAGATAGATAGATAGATAGATAGATAGATAGATAGATAGATAGATAGATAGATAGATAGATAGATGATAGATAGATAGATTCTTCTAATGCCCTTTTTTCTTTTGCAATATTCCATATCCACCTATTTTCCATGCTAAATAGAGTCTGTCAACATCATCATCATCATCGTTGTTGTTGTTGTTGTTATTGTTATTGTTAATCTTCAATTCAATTTAGCCTACTGATTTGAAGATTAATAATAATAATGTTAATAATAATAATAATACTTGGAATTGAATAGTTGGAATTGAAGGGCAAAAAAATTTGTGGAGACTTAAGCAACTTGAAGAACCTAAGGCAATGTCAGCTAAAGAACAAGCAGGTCAAAAGCAGCCTGGAATCAAGATACGATTTGGAGAATAAGGAGATTGTGATAGTAATTGAAGAGCTGAAACAGAGGGTTATTGCCATTGCTGAAAAAATTAAACAGTATGAAAACCGAGTAACTCAGTTCAAGGAAAACTCACAGTTCA
Source organism: Natrix helvetica (assembly GCF_964273705.1). NCBI lineage: Eukaryota > Metazoa > Chordata > Lepidosauria > Squamata > Natricidae > Natrix > Natrix helvetica. The sequence continues at coordinate 182,757,712 of NC_138548.1, forward strand.
GAGCAAATCAGCACCAGTTTTATAAGAGCTTAGAAAGTGGAGATGGAGTAACAACAAATGAAAAGCCTGATAAAGAGAAAGCTCTGAAATTCTGGAAGAATTTGTGGGAAAACAACAAGAAGCACAACAGAAATGCAAAATGGATCAAGCAGGTTGAGGATTCTATTAAAGTGCATAAAATGGAAGATGTGAAAATAACAAAAGAAATGGTGCAAAGGTAGTCAAGAAATGTGAAGAATTGGAGTGCACCTGGACCAGATGAGCTACATGGTTTCTGGCTAAAGGCACTTACAAGTATTCACGAAAGATTGGCAGCCCAAATGAACCAGATCTTAAAAACACCTGAAAATGATGAATGGATGACAACTAGGAGGACATTTTTGATCCAAAAAGATAAAGAAAAAGGAAAGGACCCTGGAAACTATAGGCCAATCACCTGTTTGCCAACAACATACAAGCTCCTTACTGGTATCATTGCAAACCAAATTTACAGATACTTGGAAAGAAATGACTTGCTTCCTGTAGAACAGAAATGATGCTGCAAAAATTCAAGAGGAACAAAGGACCAACTGCTGATTGACAAGCTAATCCTAAAGAATTCAAAGAAAAGACGAACCAAGCTGTTCATGGCTTGGATAGACTATAAGAAAGCATTTGATTTAGTTCCCCACAGCTGGATCAAGAAATGCCTGAAAATCTTTGGCATCAGCAGCAACATACAAAAATTCATGGAAACTTCAATGAACCTCTGGAAAACGAAACTTATGGCTAATGGAGAAGAACTGGGTGAAGTTAAAATTAAACAAGGCATTTTCCAGGCCGATTCCCTTTCACCCCTACTTTTTATACTCTCAATGCTACCACTGACAACCATTTTGAAGAAGGTGAACTGTGGATACGAACTTGCAAAGAAAGGACTGAAAATCTCGCTCTTGGTGTACATGGATGATTTGAAGCTGTTTGGTAAAACAAAAGCTGAACTGGATTTATTAATTGAAAGCACAAAAGAATTTAGCCAAGACATTGGTATGCAGTTTGGAATTGACAAATGTGCAACAATGGCAACCAAGGCAGGCAAGGTCCTAGAAAATGATGAAATATAACTTGAGAATGAAGAAATGATAAAGGGAGTAAAACCAGAAGAAGGCTACAAGTACTTGGGGATTTTAGAGGCCTCTGACTTAATGCATAATAGTCAAGGAATTAACCTCAGCCAAGTACATTTGACGAATTCGCAAGATATTAAAGTCCAAACTGAGTGGAGGAAACATCATAAAAGCCATAAATACCTGGGCTATACCTGTAATTCGATACTCTGCAGGAATAATTGACTGGACCCAGATGGAGTCGGAGAATTTGGACAGAAAAACAAGGAAGTTTATGACAATAAATCATGCTTTGCACCCTAAAAGTGATGTTGACCGATTGTATCTACCAAGAGCAGAGGGTGGTCGAGGACTCCTACAAGTAAATGATTATATCCAGAAAAGTGAAGAACCAATGATTAAGGAAGTAAATAAAGGAGGCCTTTTGAAAACAACTAAGTCAAAAGCTGAATATAAGAAAGAAGTAATTGAGAAGCGAGCTGAAAATTGGAAAAGCAAAGCTATGCATGGTCAATACTTGAAAAGTATTGAAAGCAAAGCTGACCAAAAACTAACTTGGAACTGGTTAAGATCAGGAGTACTGAAAAAAGAAACAGAAGGCTTTATTTTGGCAGCTCAAGAACAAGCCTTAGCCACAAACTGCATTACCTGGCAGGGGAGATACCTTGATCACGAAGGAGGTTTTCCCCAGGGTGAGGCTCATCCATTGCATTTCGTGTGTGCTGACCCCTGCAATTTCCCCAAATGCGGGAAACTTGACTGCATAATTTGTAGTAGCATGAAGGCAAAAATTCAACATGTTACCACCAACAGCAAATGTCACCTCTGTAATGAGAAAGATGAGACAGTCGACCACTTGATCAGCGGGTGCAGCAAAATTTCACAAAGTGACTACTTACAACTCCATGACCTCATTGCTAAGATCATTCACTGGAAATTGTGCCAAAAGTTTGGATTTGAGTACAGCAAAAACCACTGGGACCATCAGGTTGAGAAGGTTTCAGAGAATGAGAAAGGCAAGATCTTGTGGGACTTCAGTATTCAGACTGACAGGCACTTGGCCTACAACACACCTGACATAACATTAGTTGAAATGAAAAAGGTATGGTTCATTGACATTGCAATATCTGGTAGTGCACAAATTGAAGATAAACAGCAAGAAAAAAATCACAAAGTACCAGGACTTGCAAATTGAAGTTGAGCAACTGTGGAAAAAGAAATCATGTGTGATTGTAATTGGAGCCTTTGGAGCAATACCTAAAGGGCTACCTCGTTATTTGGAAATTCTAAATTTACCTGACATGAACATTCTGATTCTACAGAAAACCACCCTACTTGGAACAGTTTATATCCTCCGACGTTACCTTAACAGTTCCTAGGTCCTTGGTTAGAACTTGAGCTGTTGAGCTACCAAAGAGCCCCAAAGGCTGTGAATCTCACCAAAGATTAACCACATAATAATGTTGACAGACTCTAATTATTATTATTAGTGACATTGACAGGTTGTACCTACCAAGAAAAAATAGGGGGAGGGCAGTGGTGGGTTTCAAATTTTTTTGGAACCTACTCTGTGGGTGTGGCCTCCTTTGTGGGAGTGGCTTGCCGGCCATGTGACCTGGTGGGAGTGGCTTGGCAGTCATGTGACCAGGTGGGCATGGCTAACTTGGAAAATGTGGTGAAACTCACTTAACGATGCTCTTGCTTAGCAACCAAAATTTTGGGCTCAATTGTGGTCATAAGTTCTTTTTCTTTCTTTCTTTCATCTCTCTCTCCCACTTTCTTTTTTTCTTTTTCTTTTTCTCTCTCTCTCTGGCTCTTTCTCTCTCTCTCCCTCTCTCCCTCCCTCTGTCATTTTCTCTGGGTGTCTATCTGTCTGTCTCTCTCTCTGTATCTCTGTCTCTCTCTCCTCCTTCCCCCATCTCTGTCACTCTGTGTGTGTGTGTCTGTCTGTCTCTCACTCACTCTGTGTGTGTGTGTGTGTCTGTCTCTGTCTCTCCCTCTGTCTCTCTCCCCTCCCTTCCTCTCTCTCTGTCACTCTGTGTATGTGGGTGTGTCTGTCTCTCACTCATTCACTTAATCACTCACTCTGTGTGTGTCTCTCTATCTTTCTCTCCCTCCCTCCCCCTCTCTGTCTCTGTGTGTGTGTGTGTGTGTGTGTGTGTCTGTCAGTCTCTCTGATTCCCTCCCTCACTCCCTCTCTCTGTCTGTCTGTCTGTCTCACTCACACACACACACACTGTGGTCACCTTGTTGAGTGTTCCAATCACATTTGAAACACTCAACAACTGGCTTGCATTTATGGTATTTTGCAGCATTCTGCAGTCATAGGACCAAAATATATGCTTTTAACCATATATTTTGGTCCTATGACTGCAGAATGCTGCAAAATACCATAAATGCAGGCCAGTTGTTGAGTGTTTCAAATGTAATTGGAACACTCAACAAGGTGACCACAGTGTGTGTGTGTGTGTGAGTGAGACAGACAGAGAGAGAGAGAGAGGAACAGAGAGGGAGTGAGAGAGGGAATCAGAGAGAGACTGACAGAGTCTGACAGAATCAGAGAGGTACTTTTAACTACCTGGCAGCGGCGTTTTTCCTTGGGGGGCTCCTCAGAACATCCTAAGACTTCGGAGGGAAGCCTCCAGCCCGGAGCAGGAGCAAAGCCCCTTTTCCAACTGGCCTTTCCTCGCTTGGAGGGCTTTGGAGGGAAGCTTCTGCATAAGCCCGGCCGAGTGACAACAAGTTCCCACCGTTACGAAGCCTCGGAGGCTGTAATTTTCTGAGCTGTGCGCGCCCGCCTGTTTTCCACAGCGTGGAGCAGCAGCGAGGTTTGTGTGGCCGGCAATCACTCCAAATGCCATCCGGGAAGACGAGGAACGTGAGGGGGGACCGTTGACGGCCTCCGCAATCATCGCTCGCCTCGCAGAGCCTCGCTGCTGCTCCACGCCGTGGAAAACAGGCGCGCGCGCACAGCTCAGAAAATTACAGCCTCCGAGACTTCGTAGCACCGGGAACTTGTTGTCACTCTGCCGGGCTTATGCAGAAGCTTCCCTCCGAAGCGTTCTGAGCCTCGGAGGCTGTAATTTTCTGAGCTGTGCGCGCCCGCCTGTTTTCCACGGCGTGGAGCAGCAGCGAGGTTTGTGTGGCCGGCAATCACTCCAAATGCCATCCGGGAAGACGAGGAACGTGAGGGGGGACCGTTGACGGCCTCCGCAATCATCGCTCGCCTCGCAGAGCCTCGCTGCTGCTCCACGCCGTGGAAAACAGGCGCGCGCGCACAGCTCAGAAAATTACAGCCTCCGAGACTTCGTAACGGCGGGAACTTGTTGTCACTCGGCCGGGCTTATGCAGAAGCTTCCCTCCGAAGCGTTCTGAGCCTCGGAGGCTGTAATTTTCTGAGCTGTGCGCGCGCGCCTGTTTTCCACGGCGTGGAGCAGCAGCGAGGCTCTGCGAGGCGAGCGATGATTGCGGAGGCCGTCAACGGTCCCCCCTCGCGTTCCTCGTCTTCCCGGATGGCATCCTGAGTCATTGCCGGCCTCGCAGAGCCTCGCTGCTGCTCCACGCCGTGGAAAACAGGCGCGCGCGCACAGCTCAGAAAATTACAGCCTCCGAGACTTCGTAACGGCGGGAACTTGTTGTCACTCGGCCGGGCTTATGCAGAAGCTTCCCTCCGAAGCGTTCTGAGCCTCGGAGGCTGTAATTTTCTGAGCTGTGCGCGCGCGCCTGTTTTCCACGGCGTGGAGCAGCAGCGAGGCTCTGCGAGGCGAGCGATGATTGCGGAGGCCGTCAACGGTCCCCCCTCGCGTTCCTCGTCTTCCCGGATGGCATCCTGAGTCATTGCCGGCCTCGCTGCTGCTCCACGCCGTGGAAAACAGGCGCGCGCGCACAGCTCAGAAAATTACAGCCTCCGAGACTTCGTAACGGCGGGAACTTGTTGTCACTCGGCCGGGCTTATGCAGAAGCTTCCCTCCGAAGCGTTCTGAGCCTCGGAGGCTGTAATTTTCTGAGCTGTGCGCGCGCGCCTGTTTTCCACGGCGTGGAGCAGCAGCGAGGCTCTGCGAGGCGAGCGATGATTGCGGAGGCCGTCAACGGTCCCCCCTCGCGTTCCTCGTCTTCCTGGATGGCATCCTGAGTCATTGCCGGCCTCGCAGAGCCTCGCTGCTGCTCCACGCCGTGGAAAACAGGCGCGCGCGCACAGCTCAGAAAATTACAGCCTCCGAGGCTCAGAACGCTTCGGAGGGAAGCTTCTGCATAAGCCCGGCCGAGTGACAACAAGTTCCCGCCGTTACGAAGTCTCGGAGGCTGTAATTTTCTGAGCTGTGCGTGCGCGCCTGTTTTCCACTTCGTAACGGTGGGAACTTGTTGTCACTCACCCGGGCTTCTGCAGAAGCTTCCCTCCAAAGCCCTCCAAGCGAGGAAAGGCCAGTTGGGAAACGGGCCAGAAGACAAGGAACAGCAGTGGCGGCGGGGAGTCAGCCCCGATGCAAAAAAAACGCCAAGGGGGCGGGGCCGGAAATTACTTCCGGGTTCATTCTTCAACCGGTTCGCACGATCCGGTGCGATCCGGTAGAAACCCACCACTGGGGGAGGGGCTATTGCAAATCCATCAACTGTAGAAGAAGAAAAATGAAGTTTGAATGATTATGTAAATCAAAATACAGAAAAATTGCTGCAGGCTGTGAAAACAGAGAATAACATAAAAACAACAGAAACAAAGGTAGAACATAAAGAAAAACAGCTGGATGACAGATTAAATAGATGGAAAACCAAAGCTTTGCATGGACAGCACTTGAAAAACATTGAAGGAAAATGTGATGACAACTTGACATGGACATGGCTTAAGATGGGAACTATCAAGAAAGAAAAGTTTAATGCTGGCTGCTCAAGAACAAGCATTACAAACTAATGCCATGAAAGCGAAGATACAAAAATCCACTGACAACTCAAACTGCTGACTTTGCAACAACAAAGTTGAAACTGTTTCACGTTAAATATGTGAATGCAGCAAAATTGCACAAACTGATTACAAAGCTAGACATTACCAAGTTGATAAATTAATCCACTGGTCATTATGTAAAAAGTATGATTTACCTGTATCCAGAAAGTCATGGGAACATAAAGTGGAAAAAGTTATCAAAAATGAGAAGGTGAAGATCTTTTGGGACTTTTGAATACAAACGGATCGTCATTTGGAGCACAACACGCCAGATATCACAGTTGTAGTGGGCCGAAGTGTACAGTTTATTGATATCGCTGTTCCAGGAGATGCCAGAGTCGAAGAAAAAGAACTAGAAAAAATAATGAAATATTACGACCTGGCCATCTACACGGCTATGGATGAAGCATGTAACAGTGATACCCATTGTCATCGGGGCATTTGGCACCATGTCCAAGAATTTTATAAGATACATCTACAAATTGCAGCTTCCTGCAATAACACCAGCGGAACTGCAAAAAACTGCGCTACACGGAACACCTTATATTTTAAGAAGATACTTGGTTGATACCTAGGACGCTGGCAGCAAACCATATCAACCATTAGCACCAGTCAATGGTATTTGTAATGTATTTTTGAATGTTCAGTTGGCTGTTTCATGTTTAATGAATAAAGTATATAATAATAATGTTGACAGACTCTAATTGTTGTTGTTGTTGTTGTTGTTGTTGTTGTTATTATTATTATTATTATTATTATTATTATTATTATTATTATTATTATTATTATTATTATTATTATTATTATTATTATTATTATTATATATTTAATCTTCAGTTCGATTCACAGTTTAGGACTGCTAAAAACTTAAAAGTTCAAGTCCTAACCAAGGACCTAAGAGCTGTTAAGGTAGTGTCTGAATATATAGGCAGTTCTGAGTAAGGTGGTTTTTTGCAAAATCAGAATATTTAGGTCTGATAAGTTCAACATTTCCATGTATCGAGGCAACCTTTTGGGTATTGCTCCAAGAACTCCTATTACTATTAGTACAACTATTGATTTAGTCCATCAACTTCAATTTACAGATCACAGCATTACATCATTTTTTCTAGTCGTTTCTCTTCCATCCATGCATCACCTGGTATTGTAATATCAATGATCCAGACTTTTTTCTTTTCCACAATAGTGATATCAGGTGTGACGTGGGCCAGATTCTGTCTGTTTTAATCTGAAAGTCCCACAAGATCTTGACCTCTTCATTTTCAAGAACTTTGTCAAATTGTTATTCCCAGTCATTTTTGCGGCATTTGAACCCAAATTTCTGGCAAAGCTTCCAATGTATAATTTTGGCAATTTTGACATTGTAGATCATCAGTCTTTGAGATTTTGCTGCAGCCACTGTTTCATCATCATGATCAACTGTTTCCTCCTCCTCCTCCTCCTCCTCCTCCTCCTCCTCCTCCTCCTCCTCCTCCTCCTCCTCCTCCTCTTCCTCCTCCTCCTCCTCCTCATCATCATCATCACCACCACCACCACAGTTGCTCTGTTAATACTTATGTTTATTTTAATCATTTTCAAGTCTGAACTAGGTCAATATGTATAGTAATTTTTGTTTAATATTCACCTTAGTGTAGTTTTTTATCTCAGAGAATTCTGGAAGATATAAGTAATACCCAAGTCTAGAGAAAACAAAATTCAGCAATTAGAGATGGAGGTGACACCTTTTCATTCATGAACCAATTGTTCTGTCAATTTTGTGTAATTGATAGCAATAGCAATTTGATTTATATGCTGCTTCACAGTGCTATACAGCCCTCTATAAACAGTTTACAGAGTCAGCATATTGCCCCCAATAATCTGGGCCCTCATTTTACTGACCTGGGAAGGATGGGAGGCTGAATCAACCTTAAAGCCGGTGAGAATTGAACTGCTGGCAGTTGGCAGAATTAACCTGAAATCCTGCATTCTAACCACTGCATCACTATGGCATAACTGATATTGCAAAGGTTAGGTGGATATATTGTTTTGGATGGCTACTTGTCCGGTATATTTAATGACTTAATGACACAATGACTAGTGAATTTGCCAACAAGTTGGTAAAGTTTGAGAGGGCCATCTGATACATTCTGCACTGCTTTTGCAAGTTAGAGCTGGAAAAGCTGGTTCAGAAATTAAGGGATTTCTGGATGGAGAAAATTGTCTAAAAATATTGTGATAATACCATGTTCAAAGTACCTTCATTACCTAAAGATTAGCTTGCCATGTCGGAAGAAATCTATCACATGTAGTAGTAGAATAGAGTTAAGACGTCCTAGTTGGCACCTCTTAGCTTATTTAATAATCATTGCACTGTATTCTTTATTATTATTTTTGTACACAACAATAGCAATTATCCATTTTTATTCAATATATTCCTGCATTGTAGACTGCTTAGAGCTATTTCTGACTGAGGTGGCAAATGATCATTCCATTACACTGACCACTGGTTCTTTCCATAATGTGGAACTTGACTTATAACTGCATGGCTTGGAACCGAACAAGTAACATTTTATGGCAAGGAAGAGTAATTTAACAAAAGAGAAGGTAGCACTGGCAGATTCCTGTACAGGCCTTATCCAGGGCTAAGATGGAGGCATGCATGCAGCAAAATGGTACATTTTCTTTGGCCTGACCACAGATGGCATGAATTACTTAACTTTGCAGCCCATTGGCCCAAACAGGCTCTTCAGCTGTTGCAGTTTATGAAATGAAATATGTAAATGAAACTGAAAAACTATTCCTTTTTTTTCTTCAAAGAACCCTAGCACATTATTCAGAACCTCATCATTATAATCCGGAGAATAAATAACCTGCTGAATGAAATGTGCCATTTCAGGGCTATAAAAACAGGAATTCATTATATCCCCTTTTCCTAATGGGACACTGTAAGCTGTGGGGTGTGATTTTTTTTTGGAAGCAGCTGGAGCCTTAGTAGCTCTGCTGCCCCATAATTCACTGTAAATTGTAGGAATTCAGCCTTCGTCTGTGTCATTACCGGAAGATGGAGTGTTGGTGCTGCTTGGAATTAAGTTTGTATTCATTTTGCTGATTTTTTTTTTTGTTTCTGATATTTGCTCCCCTTACAGAAACTGTTGCTATTATAGAACAATTCATGAGGTTGCATAGTTGACTATTCAAAATTTTACATACAGAATGTACCTTGGAGGTAATGGCAAAATGTAAATTTTCTCCCCCTATGACTTAATCCAACGTTTAAATAACAGAATGGATTAAAAATGCACCATACATATTAATGGGAGCTGTGAGTTACTGTGTTTTGTTTCCTATGAGCACAGCCCACGCACCAGCCTTGTCTTCCTCTGGTTTGTTCAATCCTTCATTCAGCCCCAATTTCTGATCCAAGTGTTGATTTGACCTCCCTTCCTCCTCTTCTTCCTCCCATTCTCTTTCATGCTCTGTGACTGATAAAAACTGTCCCAGTAAATCAAGAAGAACAATAACCCCTCACTCAATCCATCTATTAAAAACCCAAAGCTCAGCATGTCTGGTCATCGAGATAAATCCCCAAGTTATTGTCAAGGCTGAACATTGAGTTATGGTCAGCGACGCTATTGCTCTATTAAACCTTGCAGTCTCTTCTCTCTTCTGCACACGCTCCGTAGCTCACACTGTCATTCAAGGCAGATAAATTACAAAAGATGATTTTCAAAAGCCTGCCAATTCCATTCTGTAGCTTGCCTATCCTTTATCACTGGTTTTGGGGTCTTTCTTTCTTTCTTTCTTTTCTTAGGTAAGCTGTATATTTTGTTAAATGTCACAGCAGTTTTGGATTACTTGAAATGCTGATCCTAGACTCAGGCTTGTTTAATGAGATTAGAAACTGACCATTGATTCTTTCTTGAAGATCTGGGAAAGGATTTTCATCCAACAACTACAAAAGCCTTTCCTTATTTACTTCAGAGTTTCCAATTCTTAAGTCAATCTTCTCCCACACTGCTCTAACAAGTTATATGCATAGGTATCCAAAGGAATGGGGTGGAGGAAGAGAGGATATGAAGATTCAGGAAACATTTTAGTCCTCCCCCAAATCTCAGCCTAGACCTGTTACTGTTTCCTTATTTCCAACCATATACACTACATACCACTCTTGAAAAACCAAATCCACATCCTGTGAGAGACTCAATACATTGCATATGCCTCTTACTTGCTGGTATATGGGACACAGTAAAATGGATTAAAAGGCAGTTTCTAGATCAGAGATCTTCGCTTGCACAGAACAATGCAGAGCTGTGATGGTGGCCTAAAGGTGCAGCTCTTGCCTCACAATCAGGAGGTTCAATCATAGGTAGAGGCAGATGTAGGGTCTCCTGCTTGGGCAGGGGATTGGACTAGATGACCAGCAAGGTCCCTTCCAACTCTATTAATCTGTAAAGGATGGCCCATATCAACAAAGACAGAACTTGCACTGTCGTGAGGTAAAACTAGTGTTTGATTGATTGCACCTGTAGCATTCTAACCAACCAACATTTACCAGTATCGTCCTCACTATTAATGGGGGATGATGGATGTGGAATGAGTATAGATAAGGCTGGTAATGTAATCATTTCATTTCATTTCACAAACAAACTGTTTTTCTTTTTTTCATTAATTAATGTGCTTTACCATTTTGTCTTCTTAGACTCCAAGTCATAATCTTCCAAATACCATGGTTTCCAACAGAGGGACTCAGAAATAATGGCTTCTTCTCACAATTATGGCTTTGTTCAATCCAAGCTTTCACATAAGACTTGGTGAGAGATAGAAAGAGAATGATGCAATAAATCTGAGTGAAGATGATCTGATCTAACCTTATGGGTACATGCAGGGAAATGAAGATATAGGCTTAATTATGAATAAAAGGACTAAACTGTATGTCAGAACCATGAATTGATGCTTTTTACTGTAGATTATTATGGGTGTGTATGAAAGTAATTATTCATAAAATTATGATAGCGGCATGTCACATTTCGATGAATAGTGACAATGAAAAAAAAACCAGATATGAGGTTTTAGGAAATTGTGAATGAATGTGATCCAAGGAAAGGGGGAAGCTACTCTGCTACACGACATGAACGGATTGGTAGGAGTGAGATGAAAAAGCACACAAAAAGTGGTTGGGTCATTCAAAGATGTAAGAATAAATAAGAATGATGATTGTGGGCTGAGTATCTGGTGAATGTATTTCTGCATTGTCTTAATTTATTGCATCTTTTATTGTTAATGGCTTAGGGAACTGGTATAGAAATTTATCAACTAAAGAAAGAAAGAAGAAAGGAATTGAGTCATTAAAATTAATGCAAATTTGAAAGGAGCTACACCTTTTTTTCAGGCTCATTCAAAAGACCATTGTGATGAATAGCTGTGATCTGCTTACAAAAGAACTGAATGTATATTCTAGGTAATTTTTGAAGCATGCAGAACTCTAATAAAAATAGATTAAAGAAAGGTAAATAGATGCAATTAGTTTGCAACTAAGCTCTCTGGTAAAATGTCTTATTTACCAACAAAATGTTTATTCTTAAATCCAACCACACATACTGTACATATTAAAGAAAGCAAAACTCATATAAAAGACGTAGTTCCTTACAGGCACTAAAACTGATCAGGCAAATTATTCCAGAACAAAACTAAGCTTTAGGTTTCACGCGAGCTCTTCTAGGAGAGAAAATGTATTCTTGGCTATACAGGACAAATGGATCTATCTAGGCAAATTAGGCAATGAATTAGAAAAGGAAAGGAGTAGGAAAATTGGGACCAGGAGTTATGGATTAAGTACTCCAGTAGCTAGAATGGAGATGACGCCAGAAAGAATAAGAAGGCGCAGTCTTCTAGTGAAATCCATGAACATATTGGATTCCCAAGTATTAGAAGGACAGCTGGTATCCACAATTCAAGGTCTGTTATAAGATCGCCAATGGATTAATAGAGTATACTAAAAATAAGTTGATTTGTAGCTATTTGTTTGATTCATATCTAATAGCAACCAGGTCCACTGAGAAGAGAGAGAACAATTGCTTGGGTGGAATGCTTGTCTGCAGATTTGTATTCACAAAGGATTCAGAATGGGTCATTTTCCCCCATCAAACATTGGAGTGACCAAAATAGAGATGTTCTCCAACATTCATTGCAATAGGCATAGGCAGTTTTCAGAGAGCAGAACTTTTTAATCTAATTGATAGCTATAAGAATAATTCTAATTTAATTTCTGGAGAAAATAAATATACCTCATGCAATCCTTCGGAATTCTTCTTCAGAGTAGTCTTCACAGTTGTCTCATCTCCCTCCGATGTGCAAGTTCTCCATCTTTGTACATCACTTGAAAAGAAAGTGTTTGAGGAGATAATTCTAATTAGCTAAATTTGTCTACTTGATGTCCACAGAAATATGCCACCCCTGACCTGGATTAGTTAGCCCAAGTTAACACAAAACTGTTTCTATCCAAAAACAGTAGAACACATTCATCCTATAGGTATTTGGAAGAATGCCAGATGCCTCCACTAGGTGGCAGACAAGCATGGTATTAATGTGACTCTGGTATTTTGTTGTTTTATTTTTTTGTTTTTGTTTCTTTTGTTTGTGGTGGTGGTTGTGAATGTTTTAAGTTACATGAGAACCTTTTAGTTTTGCCTTATGGGAACAAAGGAGCAATGCCTATGTCATCTATTCCTGTTTGCGTTGTATTAGTTCATTTAATTTTGAACTTTGAGATAAGAAACATACAAGGCTCTTAGGAGGTAAGAAATGGGCATCTGAACAACTGCTCTTCCAGGTACAACCGTTCAAAAGAAGGTGGCATTGCTTTCCATGCAACACATATATGTCTACATTTGATCCCTTTTGTTCTGAACACAGGACAGTCAAGATCTGCCAGAGGACCGCGCCCCCCCCATCCACTTCTTCCAAAAGGATGAATTTTATTCAGCCTTCCCCAGCCTATGGCCTCCAGACAGACTGCCCAATGACTCTTAGGACTTTTTGTCTATAAGAAAACATCGACCTTCTGTTGGATTTTAATTTGTATAATCCTTCATTTAGTGTTTTTGTTTTAGTATTAGGGGCATTGAGTTCCAACACAAGGAGAGAGCACTATATTGTGGAAGGATGCCGCTGCACCTTGTAACAGGAAAAAAAGTCCATGAACTGTGGAAATGAACAATAGACAGTGCAGTTACTTCTGCCCCCATTAAGAGTCTCTGCTCATGGTTGTCAATGGACAGGCCAGATCAGTCCAAGCTGGCCACACACAATGCAGATCCAGCTCTAAAAGGTTTATTTTTCTTGAGATCCCACAGTGCTAGTGTTATGACAACAATGTTGATAAATAATTTATGAAATTTGTAGCCAGACTATGAGTGGCTCACAACAATCAAACAATTATTACAACCAAATCAATAAAACTTAAAAGATAAAAGATTAGCGTGATGAAGAGAGGGGCCGCCAAAGGCCAGGGTGAAGAGCCGTGACTTTACAGCTCTTCTAAACAGCCTCAGAAGGGGGGGGGGGGTTGTTGCCATCTTGGGAACTCCATCCCAGGGGGCAGGTGCTACTATGGAGAAGATGTCTTAATGGAAGGAACTCTGCGGAACTGGACTGACAGGCAGATGTTATGGGAGACAGGCAGTTCTTCAAGTCACCAAGCCCTACACCATGTAAAATCTGTTCAAATCAGCTTTGGAAAAAAACTTCAGAAGCATTGGTCCTAGCAAGAAAGGCCCCTGAGTTCTTTTCTGAAGTGACTGGAGACATTGTACTGCCTGAGGCTTCAAAGTCTTTCCACGAAATGTTATGAAGATAGTAACTAAAGCTACTCAACTTAGATTAACACTTTATACAATCCTGTAAGTGTCACTCTTCTACCCCGAACTGTAAAAATGACCCATCCTTTCATGCTATCTCAAATCAGGTGCCTGGGGAGAGCATTTCATTTATTTATTTTTTAATGATGGGGCTGTCTCTGGCTCTGCTTCAGATGGCAATTTGTCTTTTTCTGTGATAGGTTCTTCTCTGTGTTCCTAGAAGTCCTGCTTCTCTGTGATGAAACACAGTAGCCCTGTTTCTTGTTGATTTATGTAAGAGACAGACATCAAGCCTGCCCTTCAAGACCACAAGGCAGTTTGCAAAAGCAGCATAAGCATCTTCTTCCCTTCAAGGCTCAAAGAGACATATGCACATCTTCCACAGATCATTTGAGCATCACAGCCTGCCTGTACGCATGACATCCTAATTTCATTAGACTTTCATTTCCAGTCTAATTCCGTCACACTGCTATGCACCACTGCCATAGATTAGTAACTTTGCCAAAACACCACTCCACTAATGAGTTAATCCAAATGCCCAGATCAGGTTGAAAGCAAGAGAGACAGAAAATGGGTGGGTTCATGTGAGAGACCATGTATGGTTTTCTTTATCTCTGTTAAATTAGCAGGGAGATGAAAAACAGTAGATGAGGGGGAAAGGGGGGATTTCTTTGTTTTGCACTAAGAAGTCCTAAGAAGGTCGGGTTTTTAAACAGAGGGTATCCTGTCTGCTGGACTGACATAGATCATTCCTTATACTCACAAGCATTCTGTGGTAGAGATCACCAATGGAAAGAAGCACTGCAGACAATCATTTCATTGTATAACAAGCATGCCATTATTACAAATGTGAATCCCTTTTACCCAAGTATGGTAGGGAAATTGCAACAATAATCCACCATAGACTGATGCTGCAAAATACTATCTTTTTCCCCTTAGCAAATGACATTCATAGAACACCTGTTTAAGATTATCTGTTTGCTTTGCCTTGTTTTGCATTGTTTTTCTTTACTTTCCTAGATTTTGGACACTTTTTAAAGATTCTTGTATAACTCCAGGCAGAATTAATTAATTGAAACTGCAGGTCATTATTAACATTAAGTAGCCAACTGGATTTTGGCCCACATACCATTAAAATGTAATATGGTAAATTATGAACGATAACATGATAAATGATAGCAATAGTACTTAGACTTACATACCACTTCATAGTGCTTTTACAGCCCTCTCTAAGCGAATTTACCCCCAACAATCTGGGTCCCCATTTTACCTACCTCGGAAGGATGAAAGGCTGAGTCAACTTTGAGCCTGGTGTGATTTGAACTGCTGAACTGCAGCTAGCAGTCAGCTGAAGTAGCCTGCAGTACTGCACTCTAACCACTGCGACATCTCGGCTCTTAAGCGCCACCTTGACTCTTAATGATAACAAAAGAATAACACAAATAAGAATATCTCCTGAAATATATTCTGAACTTTATACAAGTTCAGCTGACTGATACAACCACAGCATCTGGTCTTAGTAAGAAAGGGGGTGGGGGTGGGACCTGCCTTTGTTTGGTTCTGGCTTTATCACAACTATGTAATTTAGAACGTCTTATGCAATTCCCATTTAAAAAATAGTTTGTTCAATGTAATACAGTGGATAAATTGGAAGTGGGTATAGAACTGGACAAGTAAATGGAATCTTAGTGTAGGAAGTTAGTTCTTATTTGGTCAGACATCAGTTTTGGCCATTAGCAGTACAAGGAGATAGATGGAAATTAGGCCTTCTCACAGCCTGCTGCTTAGCTCAGGTGGGAGGAAGAAGTACAATAATTTGAACTTTCATTTTATTATAAAAGAGCTTGTTCTTGCTACGTAGCAGTCATTAATTTGAATTCCTTCATAATGGCTTCTTAGCTTTTCTGCAAAAGAGTACTTTCCTGAAGTTCCTGGATTCTTGTGTGCTTGGTTAATCAGTCTAGCCTGCCAGGAAAAGACACTATAGTACATGATTGAAAACTACCTCAAAGTAAATACACATGTCCCAGGATAATGTTGCAAGGTTCAGGCTGAGATTAAAGGTTTATTCTTCCATGTTTTCAGACTCGTGCTAGTGCCCATCATCTGGGAACCTCTCTCTTTCTCTTTCTCTGGAATAAGAACACTGTGCTGTTCTCTGCATTGTATTTATATGGTTTCTGGTTATGTTTTTAGTTGTTAATTAGGGTGTTGATGGCTCGTTACTAAGTCATCAATTGTTGGTGTCTTGTTCTGCTGCTCCCTCAGCTCCTAAGTACCTGATAGATCAACACTCCTATTGACTGACAAAGGGCCTGTTTCTCAGGCTTCAATAATTTCTCTGGCTATTTTTGTCCCTGCTAGGCCAACAATCAGAGTAACTGCACAATTGAATGCATGTCCTTATTCATTGCACCGTGAGTCTACCAATGAATTCCAGTGTCCTTATGTAACTGCTTGCTCATTTTCTTGTAATCTGATAGTTATCTTCCTTCCTGTCTGTCCTCATTCCAGGTCCAGCCTTCTTCTCTCAAAGTCAAAGTTTTCTTTCCAGTCTGCTGCTAGTGCTATTAGTATATGTCAGGTCAGCCTCCATCCTAAATTTACTGCAGTTAGGGGGGCAACCTCATGAATTTTAGTGAGACATGGATGGGTAGACTTGTGGTACTTGAAGTTTGACTTCTGACTCTGGTTCATCATCAGTCTAGAAGGAAGAACAAGTAGTAAGGACATGGCTGTCATAATTCAGGCTACAGTAGTGTGACTAAATCTAGGCTCTTCAACCCTTATTCTGGGATTGGTTTACTTGGGGATAAACCTCACAGACATATCTCAGCTAATGCAAAAACTTTACTCTGTACAGTAAATGGAGGCAGCCATAATACAATGTACGTTTTGAGAAATATGCAGTACTTAAAACCTTCACTTATTCTAGATTTTAAATTCTAGTTTTCTTCATCTTATATTTCAGAGTTAGGATTGAATTATGAAATGCTGTGTGCAAATATGGAATTCAAGTTTGATTCCTAAATGCACATTAAGAGTAATAAATGATAAAATTAAAGCATGTATAAAAATGAATGGAATGCTTAGTGAATTACTCAAGACTCAGCATAGAAAGACAAGAATGTGTAATGTTCCTTTGATTGTTTAATGTATGAATAGATATATCTATAAAGACTTGTGCAGACATTATGTTGCTATGTTGCTTAAAGATATCAATGTGCCTTTACTGTTGTATTTGAATGTACATTTGTGTGAAAATGATGCCAGCCAAATATTTTAAAATAAATGTTACACTATACGATGCTATTAGAAGCATGATATTTACATTTGACAGGGCAAATAAAATGAACAATGATAAAATAGGCATATCTTATAAAAAAAATAGAGCAAGCAAATGAGAAATCTTAAGATTTGCAAACAGTGATAAAAATAGCAATAGCAATAGCACTTTATAACATTGTAATAAGAGTAGAGTATTAGGAGAAGCATAAAAGTTTATTACTGTAGAGAACGGGGTCAGAAGTGTGAATGGTAAAATAAGAAGAAATAGGTATTGAATGAATGAAGACTTAATACAAAAGTAAACAAATGTACACAACTTAGTCCTTTAGAAAGAATGAACAAAGATCCAAGACTAAGAAAGTTGTGATTGGATGGAGTTGTTGAGATCCTCAAAAAGAAAGACATGAGAAATGCACAGAACCAAAAGCAATATATGAAGTGATAGAAGCAAGTATAGAATGATATGGAAAGGTATAATAGAAGGAGGCACTGGCTTATATTAGATGTAATTTTCCTTTCTTTCCTCTTATTTGCTGCTCTTAATTCCTGTTGCTTATTATTACTACTGTTCTGCACTGTGCACAATGTTGCTTATCCTAAAAGAGAATATATATATATATATATATATATATATATATATATATATATATATATGTATATGTATATGTATATGTATATGTATATGTATATGTATATGTATATGTATATGTATATGTATATGTATATGTATATGTATATGTATATGTATATGTATATGTATATGTATATGTATATGTATATGTATATGTATATGTATATGTATATGTATATGTATATGTATATGTATATGTATATGTAAATGTATCTGTATCTGTATCTGTATCTGTATCTGTATCTGTATATGTATATGTATATGTATATGTATATGTATATGTATATGTATATGTATGTATATATATATATACATACATATACATATACATATACATATGTATATGTATATGTATACCCGTGAAATATATATATATATATTTTCACGGGTGTAGGTACGCTGGTCTTGTTGTATTGGGGTCTTTTCCCATGTAAGATTGATATTGTCTTGGCAATGTGTTGGCTGTTACAACATGAAACAACAACAGACACACAGCCAGCACCAATCAGCACCAATCTACCAATCATGATACAACCACACAACCAATCATCCCACTTACTGAAACAAAGCCAGCAATCCACCACCACCCCAAGATTTATAGAAAGATGACAGCTCCGACCACACTTTAAGCCCAAAACCCAGCCTGAAGGTTGCCAAGACAACCTCAATTTTACACGGGAAAAGACCCAAATACAACAAGACACATACACACACACATGAATATATATATTCATGTTCTTTTTTCCAATAGGCTGATATACCAAAGTTTTGATTCTAAAATACATTACATAAGCTCTTCAAGATCATTGAATCAGAATAGGCTATTTAGATCATCATATCTAATCCTTTACTCAATGCAGTTAGATCATTTTGACTTTAATTTCTGCTTTAATCTAGAGCATTACTTTTCCACCCAATTTTTCTATTGAGTGCAAATTTGATGAACCTTCCTTCCTTCTCTTCATCCTAGACATTAATGAAAATACTAAATCGAGCTAAGACAAAACCCACAGGTACCTCCCTCCAGTTTAGTGAAGTACCATTAATGATATGGCCCTAAGTAAACTGTGGATCCACCAATCTGTGTGGCTTTCAGCTCATATTTAAGCAAGTAACTCATCAGAATGCATGAAGTCCCGCCACAGAAGCTTTGCTGAAACCAAGGCAATAATATTTAGTACAAGGTCCCCAATCTATGAGCCGTGGCCATGGCGTAATTGCCACTGGGCTGCATGAGCATCCAACCGGTGCACTCATGTCTACATGCACACATGGCCTCACTTGTGCAAGCATCATCATAGGCAGTCATGGCCCCACTTGTGCAAGTGTCGTTACGGGCATTTGTGACCCCCCTCATGCAAGCATCATCACGGATGCTCACAATCCCACTCATGCGAGCCTCATTGCGGTGCTTGCAGCCCCACACACATGAACGTCATGAATATCGCGGGTGCTTGCATGTACCCACACAAGCACCTGCCCCTCTCACAAAATCATCCCCCTTTCCTCCCCTCCTCTTGCTCCAGGCCACCAACTTGGAAAGGTTGGAGAATCTGCTCTAGCATTTCCATAATGCAATATATTAAGAGTTGCCTAATCGCAAAAGGAAATAAACTTATCCCAAGAAACCATGTTCTTGAGAAATCCATCCTGACTTCTAGCAATCTTTGCATTACTTTAGGGTGCTTCGCTTACTGATCAATTGTTTTATAATTTGCTCTAAAATTTATCAGGAATTGAAGGGTGACTTATTTGTTCAAAATTCGCTGGGTCCTTCTTTTTTTCCACCATTCTTTTTTGAAGATAAATGCAACTTTTGTCGTCTTCTAGTCATTTCCAGGATTTCACAAGGATAATTGACAGAGGTTCAGATAGATCATCTGCAAGTATAGTACTGTAGGATCCAATCTATATGTGTTGGTGACTGGAACTCATTCTAGGTCAATAGCTATTCCCTGACAAGATTGAGTTGCAATCCAATAACACCAGGAGGGGCAGAGATTGTTCAGACCATTGTAGAGAAAAGCATACTTTTCTTTTATGCACACCATTTTTTTTCTCACAGAATGGAAGGTGTCTTCCTCTTTTCTCTTACACCAGAGGATCTATCTCCTTTAAGATGACATTTGCCACTTTTTATAATTACTTGCATATTACATATAATTTTTAAAACAAATTAGAATCTGGCACCCAATTAATTTGCTAGCACCTCTTTAACTGATCAAAATTAATTAACTAAAGAAGTTAATTCATTTTAGAAATCAATTCAAATAGATGATGTTTTCTAGAATATGAATGTTTTGGCAAGCATATAGGAGGGAATGTAAATACTGAAAATTGAAATTGAGTCATAGTACGATAAAACAAGAGAATAGTACAACATGCAGTCATAACCAAGAGGATGGTAGGTAGCAGTACATCCTATTAAACCACAGTAACTGTGCCCATGTAGCATTTAGAAGATTCTAAGAATATTGGAACAAATTATTCTGCCTCTGATTTACTTCTCATCATGGATGCTCACAATAAAAGCTAAGAATTACAGACAAGCCAAAGAAAAACAAAAGGTTTTTGTTTGACATGGCTACAAAAATCTGAACAAATATTAGGGAGCAGCAAAGACATACACAAAAGATATGATTGCTCTCATGGAGTAGCTCCACGACTTGCTTCTGTTTACTGAACACTGGACTCCAATAGAATAAACAATGCCAATTTTTTTTATGGGAAACTAATTGTCTATCTAGTACATTTGCTGTGTTCTGCAAGTAAGAAATGGACACCTACCTAGGAAGCATGTAATGTTCTCTGCCTCTGCCACTAATAAACTACCTAGCTGCCCCAGTTCCTGGTTTGCAATCTGCTCCCCTAGAAAACCCACCCTTTCTCCAAGCCAACTGCCTCCAGCAAACAAGCTTGTCTGTATAACAAGGCCCTAATAAACACAGTAATCAGACTCGGCCTGCTCAGCTCACCCCAGGAGCATCACTGCAAATTGGTGATCATTTCTCATTGTGAATGATGACACAGGCGCATCACCTCACCCCCGGAATACAGCAGCACGTGCCAATCCTGCTAAAACAACAAGAGGAGAAATGAAAGGCCTGCCTTAGCCAATCTGATTCCCTGCTGGCTCTAATTATCCAGATGGGAGTTTCACAATTGCTCCCTCCACTAACTCCCATCTAAAAACTGCTCTGCCGTCTGTAGACTTTGGCTGGCTTTCTCTGTGTGTGTGGTGTGTGTGTATACACCTATTACCGCTCCCACCGAGTGGATAGAGTTCCTAATGAGTCTTGACACTAATGGCTGAGCGAGACAGTGTAATTACGTATCCCCTCCTGCTTAGAACAGCCCTGGCAGGAAATGACCCCAGCCCTCACACCCTTCCACTCCAAAGAAACCAGTAAAAATGCCTCCCCAGCAGGGCCAGCTGGTCTTCTCTCTTCCTGCCTTCTGCTACCTTCCTACTTTTCTCGGCACCATTGTGCAGGTGGTGAACGACATAATGCTTTGGCCTAACCCAGGATGGGCTCCGGTTGGAAACCTTAAGGATTCCTGTTCAATTATCTCTTCACCGGTGGGCAATATTTGCTTCTACTTGCCGTCTGCACAGCCCGAATAGCAAAATCCAGGATTTTCTTCTTCTTGTGAGACAAGTAAAAAGGGTAGTGTTTGCATATGCTTCCAGAAGGTGCCGACAAGTTTTCTCAGCCTATTCAAGTGAAGCAAGCTTCATAGCAGGCAAAAATTATGGAAGGAGTTGTTACATGTGCTTCTGAAATTTCTGTGTTGATTGTAAGTACAGGTGTAAGGAGCCGAAACTACCTGCTGAACTAATTATGATAAGAAGCAGATGTTGTCAGCTAATGAGGAGGCAGAATCCATAAGAAATATCATAGACAGGAATTTGTCTCTATTGCGCGCAATAAATGGCTGACAGATTAAAGCGATCTTTTCTAACTCCATCTTCTTTCTGAACAGAGAGAAGCATCCTGTGAACAAGGATTTTCTAAGGAGTACTGGCAGTCATCACTGTGGCCAGATCAAAAGGAGGTGGGTCTAGGACCCCAACTATCTGGCCCAGCAGTGTTCTACACATAACTTTGGACTTTCTTCCACATTTGTGTTTAGAACTGAAGACTACGTAGTCTGCCTTCCACTTTTGAGCTAGCAGTAATAGAGGTTGTTGTGTGCTCCAACTAACAAGCAATCCTTCAGCTTCTATACAATGCATTTGAGGGGAATGAAAATGCGAGAAAGATCAAGTGGAAAAATTTCAGTACAATTTAAAAAAGGTCTGAGGATGAAATCAGCCTTGTGCTCCCTCCCCCCGTCCACTTCCCTTTGAGCGGGGAATTTCCAATCATTCCATTGCTGTTGTTCCTAAACTCTCCTCTTGCATCCAGATTCATCAGCTAAGGCTCAATAAACTGTACTCTCAAAATGTGAATGCTTGTTCACAGGTATTCTTCAAATCATAACACATATGCCTAAATCAGATTTCTTTTTACTCTTTTAGGAGGTAAGTTTCATCTACTTCACTGATATCCTTTGTCAATGTCATCCTCATCAGTATTATTATTGTCATTTTCTTTCATGTTAAGATCATTGCTCATATTTTTTGCAACCTAGCAATGTGATTTAATTTTAAATCATAATCAAAAAGGAAGACGCAATTCTGGATCCCACACATCATACAGATTTTTTACCTAAAAGACAATTACTAGATAGTATTAGAAATGTGTTAGATATTCTATAGTACTTGCAGCAGCACAATGAAAAGCAGGCATTGATCTTCTTAGATTTAGAGAAGACCTTTGATAATTTGAATTGGATTTTCTTGTTTGGAGTTCTGGGAGATATGAACTTTGGAGATAATTTTATTAAATGAGTAAGATCGATTAATACCTCACAGAAAAAACAAATAATTCTTAATGGTGAATTAATGAAATCTTGTGAGATTCAAAAAGGGAAAAGACAAGGATGCCCACAGTCCCCTCTTTGTTCAATTTAGTACTTGAGGTACTGAAAGTAGACATAAACAAGATAAAAGAACTGTGGGAGTAAAAATTTAAAAAGAAATGTATAACTTAAAAGCCTTTGCTAATGATCTGGTGTTAGTTTTGGAGGATCTGTTAGAGGGATTAGAAACATTAATGTGAAAACTAAAGGATTCTGGTATGTTAGAAAGTCAAAAGAGTTGAAATTTACATTATAGTGTGATCTTAAAGAGGATTTTTACAAAATGATGTATTGTTGGTACTTGGTGCCAGTGAAATTTTCTGGAATGTATAAAGGGAAATGTGTATAACAGGAAGGGACATTCTATCATGCATGGTGGACATGAAAAAAAGCTTTAAAAGTCAGGATTCAAATACATGCATTGATTTTTAAAGATTGTTTTCCATTGAAGCCAGAACATTTTTTTTGGACTGATATGAACATAGTTAGAAAAGAGTCACAGAAGATTATTTTGATTTATTATAATTGCAGTGATATATTATATGCACAAAAAAGAAAAGTTTTGCCACTATCCACCATGGAGGAATGGTTCGTGAAATTGACAGGACTTACTAGATGACCAAACTGACTTCTCTGATTAGATCAACTCCTTACAGAGTTTCTGCATAAAAAGGAAAATGATGCTGTGACTTAGGCTTTTGATGATTAGAAAGAATAGGTTATAGAAAGAAAGAAAAAAGAATTATGATGTAACCATTGAGAGATAGGTTTGATTATAATTGCATAACTGCCAAGAAGACGACGACAACAACTGCCAAGAAGCCATTTCTTTATATTTCTTTTCAGGTTTTCTATCCTTTTATTTTCTCTTTTCTAGATCTTATTTCTCTTTCACATTTACTGTATTTTTTTTCTTTGAATGTACTTATATATGTAAAAATTTTAATAAAAACTATTTTTAAAAAAACCATGGAATTCTCATAATCAAAACAATAATAAAAGTTTTTCACTTGGGAATCTAAAGTTGCTCATCAATGGCTCCCCTTCCATTTGTTTTGTGTTTTCCCAGCTCATCAAGCATTATTTACTGTGCTATTCATTTTAGAACAAGGGCTCATTAATAGCAATATGCGCTATTATATACTGCCTGCTTGGGAGACATGATAACAGAGCAATTCTGAATTTTTTTTCAGAAATATTTGTTGGTAAAACAGCACTGTGCAAACTTTTTCATGCAAGTATAATAAACAAGTTTTATCACAATTCCATTCTTCTGGATCTTTTCTCCCTCCTTTCCGTGTATGATTACCTTGTTTGGGGTGGTTATGGCAGGGAGAACTTTCAGTTCTTCTGATTCACAGCCTCCTAGCTGTACTCTCTACTCATATCCCACCACTGATCCTTCTACTACGTCTAAGATCACTTTCCCCTAATATTGGGACAAATGGGATTTTGTGTTTTTAACTTTATACAATAAGCAGAATCTCTTTGTAAGATGAGTGGTAAAATAAAAAAAAAACAAAGTCAAATATAAAATAACTTCCTGGAGAATGACAAGAGTTGGAGGCATTTCTAAGGGCTGTGCAAAGTCTTGGACAGAGATGCATTAGAATGCATGAATGAATACACATACATAGACACACGTTTATATACATATATAATGACATTTAAGCTGCTGGCTTCTGTTGAGACATCTCAAGGGCTACAAATGTATTTATTAATTAAAATTATATGGCACCCATCTTCCTATCAAGTGACACTGATTGTATGTATGTATGTATGTATGTATGTATGTATGTATGTATGTATGTATATCATCATCATCATCATCATCATCATCATCATCATCATCATCTTAGCAATTGTCTATTCACTTCAGGATGAAGGCCTCTTCTGCATGTGTCACTTGATAGCCAATTGGGTGGCATATAAATTTAATAAATAAATACATTTGTAGCCCTTGGGATATTGTCCCAAATTACATAAGCCTGCAACTCAAATGTCATATTATTTTTTAAATGATGCACCTATTTGCAGAAGAAAAAAAATGCCTTTTTGAAATAAAAATCAGTGACCGTTAAAAAATGCCAGTCAAAATATTTAAGCCAATAACCATATCAAAGAGAGGAAATATAATATAATAACAAGGGAATTTGAATAAAGAAATTTATATTTAAGTTCTCCCCCCCCCCAATCCAGCTTCCCCAGTTAAACTTCATAAAGCAGTAGCATCACACAGACACACTAATTGGGTCCAAAACCATCATGTTCAAAATACTGATCCCCCACTCATTTTCTCCAAGAGTCCTGACTGAGAAAATACTTTCAGAGCAACATGCTCTTGTTTTCCTTGTTCATCAGGCACACCACAAGAGCTGAGGTTTGCATGCAGTCAATAAGAGTTAGGAAATGTGCCCCGGGTTGTGTATAGCAGAGCCTCGTCAGTGACTTCTGTAAAAGGGCATCTTACATTTACAGTCACTCTTTTTCTAAATCTTTTTTTTCCCCTTGGAGGATTAGATACGCCAGACACTGAGTCTTCCCACAACATGGCTGAATGGATGGAATTAGCTTAATTCTGTCCGTGACTGGGTCTCTTTTGGGAATTAGTTGAAAGAGCTAATTAACTCATTTCTGGATTTATTAACCCTGTTCCCATTGACCCAGTTCTGAATGTTTCAATCACTTCGAGTCACTTTATATTATTTCTCAGCCTAGCCCTAGCCTATTTCACGGGATTGTTAAGAGAATCAGGGGAAAGAAAAGCATATGTGCTGCCTTGGGCTCCTTGGAGTATAAATATAATATGTAAACAAATCAGCAATGCTGTTTGTTTAGGCTTTAAGACTGGCATACATTATTTTCACTATTTTTTTTGCTCAAAAATCTCCTCCTTGGGGTATTATGCCCTTCAGGATTAAGAAGTTGGATCCTCTTACGGAGTGTGCATGTTCATATTTCTGCCACCACGTGGCAGCACAAGGTAGTTGCTCTCCCACAAGTTGCAATACTTGTTGCTTATCTCTACCAGCTTTGCAAGTCAACTGCTCAGGAAGTGGGAGGTAGGAGTTTTTCTTATTTTTGTACCTGCCACCTGTCACTGAAGGCACTGGGGAAAGCACGGAAAGATTTCTACTAAGTTCCAGTGAGCAGCAGCAGTGATGATTAGATTTGTTCTGTCTTTCGAGTGTGTGGGGAGAAGAATGTGTCTGTCTTTATTTCATCTTATCATTTTATGGGGAAACCTCTTCATTCCCCCTGGTTCACTTTCTATTGTTCGTTTTTCTATGTGATCTTTATACAGGAGCATAAATTGTCTCCTGTTGCTCACCTAATCCAACTATGCCTTCCCTGTCTGCTTACTGCACAAAGAACTGTTTGGAGATGCATTCAAGTCTCGCTAGCACACCGCCGAGTTTAGCCTGCAGGTCCCCCATTAGAAATATTCTGTAGACAGCACAGTAGTTGCCAGCTTGGTTCTTGTGCTGTTCTTGTGCTGTTATCCCACCATGCCTAGCAGAAGATTATGG
Organism: Natrix helvetica; assembly: GCF_964273705.1. Lineage (NCBI taxonomy): Eukaryota > Metazoa > Chordata > Lepidosauria > Squamata > Natricidae > Natrix > Natrix helvetica. The sequence continues at coordinate 182,784,003 of NC_138548.1, forward strand.
GTCCTGAACTCCAGCAACAACTGAAAACATGGGATTAGGAACAACCAAGATAGCTGTACAGGTATCCCCCCCCCAAAAAAAAACCTTAATAAAAAATATAGACAGAATCTCTGTAGCATATGCACATTTTTTTTAAAAAAGATACTGGGACAGCTCTCTAGTGAGATTAAGCCAATTTTATCTCTTTCTTTAACTGCAACCTTTATTATTTGCAAGTCCTCCTATTAAGCCCCAGAGGAAGGAACAAAACAAGGCATGCCTTATTACCTTTTACAATGCCAGATAAAGTCCATGCCACTAAATATCCTGTGGGCACAATTAATACACTCATTTACAAAGAGAAACCTTTAGCCAAAGTAAGACTGAACTCTGGGTGCAAAAAAAAGCATTCTCTCAAGGTACACAAAATCATTATTAATCATTGTGCATTGACATGTTGTGGTTATTGTGTCTGTAGATCTCAAGTAACAATTCCACTATCCCTTTAAAAAAAACTGTGGGTGATCTTCCCTTTAAAAAGCAAAAGGGATTATGTTTAATTTAATTAACAGAGCCCCATTGTCTCATTGAGTAGAATCACACCCCAGGTAGAGGCAATTTGGGCTTTTGGTTCTAGGCAAAAAGCTGACAGGTGGCTAGATTGCCAATTACCTGAATCTGACATCCAGCTTATTCAGCTGATTTCAACAGTTCGAAGTATTAATGATCTGCCTAATGCTATAGCTACACATTTATTGAAGATGCTTTATATAAAGGAAAGAAAGACATATGATGTGCATTTTAGAAGAGTGTTATGATGGAGGAAGGACCTGCTGCATGGACAATTTCAAAGTATAATGAATTGTGTTATCAACAAGACCATGAGCTGTTTTCTTCATCTCCCTTCACTTATGTATATATTCGCATGTTTATATATTGCCATAACCACAAGTCCAGTGGTTTGGATTATCAATTACCTACTCTGCTCTCCCAGAGGATTTCAGACATCCCACGTTATGCCTTTAGCAATCTACTCTTTCAGTTCATAGGCTGATTTCACAAGCTGTTAATTTATATTTTATTTCATCTTCTTTTAGACTAGAACTACTCTCAAAAGAAGAATACTCTTGCCATACATAGCTTACTTCACATTGCTGTTTAATCACACTTTCCTTCACTCAGGCATACAATTTCTACCTTGTATACTCATTACTAAAATAACCCCAAAGCAGCAAGCAATTAATAAATAAGTTACAATAAAAAGTAACAACCTTTAATAAAACCCACATAACTAAAACCATAAACAGCTAAAAACAATTGCACATGACACTATTTTTTTAAAATACAGAAAGTAAAAGAATGCAGATGTAATCAAGACAGGCTTGGCATCTCACATAGCATGGCATCTTGGATAGTTTATATGCCACACATTAGAGGGAAAATATCCAGTATTATTGGATCCACAATTAAAGTGACTCCATGTAATTTTTATAATTTATTTGACCTTTAATTGAAGTGGTTCTAAGCAATCTCAAAGCTTCCTGATCTGACATGTTCAACTTCCTTCTAACTAAGCATTTCATTTATTTATCTATGAAATAATTCCCCTCTCCTCCCCATTCACCATTTCATCAGTTCAGGATAAAATGTTCAGGATTCTTAATTAGGGTCATCTCTAAGTTTTATATGAATAACAACTGATCACAATTGCCCCAAACAAACGTGAGAGAATGTTTCTTTTTTGTAAAATCACCATATTGTAAAATTCCCCTGAACCTTTTAAGCAGAAACATAACAGTTACGGACCCTCTGAGAAGTATCAAACATGCCAATAAATTTTATTCAGTTTTTCTCATTTTTCTTTAAATCTCTATTTAAATGAAATTACAGACATATATCACACAAATTTATTTACAGTAAAAGATGAAAACTTTATGTGATTTGAAGAGAAACCAAGACAAATTTTGTTTTTCACAAGAATTTCAGGAATATTTTCTCTTTGTCCTTTCTGGTTGAATCCCCAATTCAGAAGCTTTTTCAAAGCTGACTTTATCTGTTATTGAGTAGGCAATCAGGTAAGCACCCCACATACCCATATATACTCAACTATATAGTATTAGGCATTATTGACCTTTCAGCTTTCTATTTTTTAAAGAATGTGTTTGTTTATTTTTCACACTGATTGTCTCCCTCAAAGATAGGGAGTTTTTATCTTCATATACTCTTGTCGGTCAACTTTTATGGGAAGGATAGTTCATGATGTAGCTGTTTTATATTATGCATTTGGTTTTAAATTCTGCTGTTATTTTTCAATATTTTTGAACTCTTATCTTGTAAACAAGCCCCCCAAAAGTATGAAAATGTTAATAAAGAAGTTCTTTACAGATTTCTTTGATATTTGGTAGACATCATTGTCTGATAAGGGTCTTACATACATTAAATTCCTAATCTGTGGAACATCTTGCTTTCAGAAGTTGTGGGTGCTCCATCACTGGAAATTTTAAAAAGGAGATTTGATATAAGAAGGTCTCCTACTTGAACAGGGACTTTGACTAGAGAAACTTCCAACACTGTTATTCTGTTATACTGAGAGTTAGAAACATGAAAAAAGAATGTTAATGGGATTGAGGATATTTGTTTCTCAAATTGTCATTTGCAATGATCAATACATGAATTAAACACATGAACAATACTTTCTTGTTGACTGATATTTGATTGGCAATAGATAGTCGTTGGATCAGCTTTCTACCAATAGTGTCAGTGTTCACGCTCTCTGCATTTGGGGGAACTCAGTTTAAAGTTAGCCATGAGATCACTGGATGAATTCAGGCCAGTCATTATAGCATCCATTTCACCCCTGCAGCTCCTTTGCTTCTCTGCAGCCTTTCTTTATGCAGGACAGAATCTAAATGGAGGTATTGCTCCTGATTGTTTGAACATGAGCGCAACACAGCACAACTCCAGGCCATGCACTCCTCGGGTTCCAGGATGCAAATAATTCTACTATACCCGCGTTCAAGCAAGCATGATTTCAGCCTCTCTTCAAGCTCCTTCCCCTGACTGGATATATAGAGGTTGGAATGAAGTGAAGACATTTGTGTGCACTATGATTTCATTGGTGAAAAGAACGATTTGTAATAGTTAATGGTCCATCATTTGGGAGTACCAATAAATCACATAGATATTATCCCATATAGGTCATTAGCACTTTTTAAAAAAGTCTATATTCCCCCTAGAGACTCGTTAAAACCCAAACCACCATGTTTGTGTTAAATTCTACATTAACCCAGGAGCACAACAGTGCCTTCTAAAAACTCCCACCCTTTGCCAGGTAATATGATGGCTTCCTTCCAAGCCTGTGCTTGTATTACATCTACGCATCTGGTGCTACTGAAGTTTTTTAAACATGGAACATTCGTACTGCTTTTTTTGGACACAATTCTCTCATTCTGCAGCAAAACAAACCTCTTCTTTCACAGCCACAACACAATAACAAATCCACCCCCTGAATGTGCTCCGTTCCCATTTTCCTCCTCATGTGGGTGTGCAAACAAATGTCCAGATGAAGGAAATAGGTGGGCACATATGATATCAGCCCAGTTTTTGGCATGGAAAGGCACAGCTACATGTTTCCTAAATGTCAGGGAATGAGCTCCAAGGCCATGTGGGATCGCCAGACACCTGCTCCCCACTATTCTCAGCCTTACCTTCTGCTGTTGTCATTCTGACACTCTTGGCTTGGAAACATTTCAGCCAACATTCTCAGCAGGGCAATTATATGGCGCTTTGCATGCTTCTTGTTGCTGTAAGGCAAGGGATTGCCAATTGCTGTAGGAAGTTGCCTAGACCCAAGAAAACAAACCAAGAGACCCTCCCCATAATGAACTGAACAGTATGAAGGCAGGCTTCTTGAAGACCTGTGCTCCTTCCACTATGAACTTCATGTGCCCTGAAGGCTGAGGACCAACAGGGTATCTTGGAATGTCACCAAGGATTTCCCAGAACTTTTCCAAGCCTTTTCCTTGGAATCCAAAGATTCTAGCTTTTCCTAAAGCTGGAGCTTTAACAGAAGACACACACACACCACCAATGGGGAAAACATCCCAGAAGCTACCCTGTTTCCCCCAAAATAAGACCTCCCCTGATAATAAGCCCAATCGGCTTTTGAGCGCATGGGCTAAAATAAGCCATCCCCTGAAAATAAGCTCTCCCCAAAAATATTGCAACACAGCAGCAGCCATGAGGTTACCACGCTCGCTGTCTCCTGCACCAAGACCTCCCCGAAAATAAAGCCAAGCGCTTATTTCAGGGGTCAAAAGAAAATAAGACCCTGTCTTATTTCCGGGGAAACACGGTAATAGCACAATTCTTGTTCAGATCAGAAATGTACAATGATTCCACAGTGAGTTGAGATATTGCCCAACTATGTTCTGTCCACAATCATTTGGATCATGGACAGGGAGGAGAAGAGAACGGAGTCTGATGAAATGTTTGAATGAAATGAAAATAAGTAAGCCTTTCAGGAACTATTGGCAAAAGATCTCCAGACTCCTGTATTTCCACAGACAATCCAATTCAAACACCATCCCAAAAGGGGAGAAAATAACAGTGGGTGAAAAATTACCTTCTGCCCTATTGCCCTCTCAGGGACGTTCTCTTAAAATAACAAAGTAATCATTTTTTTACTCCTTCTGAAATGAAATGGTCTGCTAAGCCTATTTACAAGCACTCCCAATATTCTATTAATCATATAACAGATGAGACAGTTTATTAGTAATCTAACTGCAGCTAGAACAAATTATATCATTGCTAGTGATCAATCAGCTGAAAAAAATATGTGCTCAGATTATTTAGAGTCTTCCAAGTAGTGACAATATAATCACTGGAGTCTACAATTATTTCACATTGTCAGGCCACCAAAAGTCATTGTCTGTAGGCAGCTAAGAGGGACTTGGGAGAGAATTTCAGCAATAAATATTACAGCATGCAAGGCAATGCTCCATAAAAACTTGGAAACTTTTCCCTGTCTGCAACTTTGCTCATTGAGTAATGAATGCAGCAGTAAAGAAGGAGCCAATTGCTCAATCTTTTCAGGAGGATCACATGACGTCTAGCACTGCTCAAGTACAAACTGAGGCAACTCTCAAGTTCCTTGAAAATAGAGGAAAGGGACTATATAAATCCAAGCACCATAGAATAAGTCTGTGGGATCAGTCCAGAACTATTTTCCACAGCAACCAGGCAGATGACCTTGGAAACACAGGAATGAGACTTGAAACAATAGCATTCTCCTGGACATGCTGCCTAGTATGTCTTCAGTATAGGGATGATAGATGATAGATATCCAAGCAAAATTTTGATCAGAAGTCTGATCTGAAGTTTTGCATCTGAAGTCTGCTAAATGGGGATGGCACTAAATATTCATTATAATGTTCTTTGATAAGATTCTTAGGTTAAATCATGCTATTCTACTATGGTATACTAAGAGAAGTGGGAGGGAGGGAGAGAGACAGTTTAATGTAAAAGGGAAGGCATCAGGCTAGGGACTCTAATTGGGAGACCATGTCTGGAAGAGGAGAGAGAAAGAGAGAAAGACAGAGACAGAGAGACAGAGAGACAGAGAAAGAGAGACAGAGAGAGAGAGAGACAGAGTGAGAAACAGAGAGGCAGAGATAGAGACACACAGAGAGATGGAGAGAGACAGAGAGAGAAAGAGAGACACAGAGAGAGAGAGACAGAGTGAGAAACAGAGAGGCAGAGATAGAGACACACAGAGAGATGGAGAGAGACAGAGAGAGAAAGAGAGACAGACACAGACAGAGAAACAGAGAGAGACAGAAAGAGAGAGACAGGGAGAGAGAGAAACAGAGAGAGAGAGAGAGACAGACAGACACACACACACACACACACACAGACAGAGAGAGACAGTGTAAGAGAGACAGAGAGAGACTCACACACACACAGAGAGAAAGAGAGACAGACAGAGAGAGACAGATAGACAGTGACAGAGACACACACAGAGAGACCGAGAGAGAGAGAGACATACACACAGAGAGACAGACAGAAAGAGAGAGAGAGAGGCAGACAGGCAGGCAGAGATAGAGAGACACACAGGGAGACAGAGAAAGAGAGAGAGAGAGAGATCATCTCATCAGCATAAAATATGAGAATGGGATTAAACAAGTGCCCTCCACCATTATTTAATACAATGGAGATCTTTGATTGTTTCTCCAGGGCTGGGATTTAAAATTGGATATAAACATCTTCCTCAAAATTCATATCTGGGCAGCAGTTGCTGTCCTCTCCACCAATGGCAGAGACCTGCTGTCTTTCAGCATTTTTTTCTTGAAAGCCCCAAACAATACATACATTCCAGTAATAAATCAGAGTATAAAACAAAACCATCATAAGCAAAAATAAATAAATAAATAAAGCTTTTCTTATTGCAGTGCTACTATGTTTGTAGGTTATCTTGGGAAGCTATGGAAAGATGGAAATCATCAGTCACCAGGACCAAATGGATCACATTCCAGGGTTCTGAAGGAGCTCAGAACTTCTGAACCATATTTTCAAATAACACTAGAGGACTAGAAAATAGCTGATGTGGTTTCCATCTTCAGAAAGGAAAAAAAAAGTGGATCTAGGAAATTTCAGAGCAGTAACCCTAACATCAATACCTGGGAAGATCCTGGAAAAGATAAGGAAGTAAAGAAGCAAGCAAATCTATTATTAGAAGCCAACATGGGTTTGTCAAAACAGATCATGCCAAACAAATCTTATTGCATTCGTTGACAAAGTGACTAAATTAGTGGACCATCAAAATGTTGTGGACATAATATACTTGGATTTCAGTAAGGCATTTGACAAAGTTGACCACAACCTACTTCTTGGCAATCGCCACCAGTCAGCAGCCAGCATGTAGTCCCCAATGGAACTACATCTACATGGAGGGTAGCATGAAGCGAGATATCCTAAACTTCTGTTTTAGGCCAGTACTCTTTGACATCTTCACAAATGATTTAGATAGAGGGATAAAAGGGGAACTTATCAGAATTGCAGATGAGATCAAGCTAAAAGAAATAGCCAATACTTTAGAAGTTAGGCTTAAGATCCAAAAAGTTCTTGACAGACTTGAACACTTGGCCCTATCTAACACAATGCAATTCAGTGGTGAAAAAAGTAAGGTTTTACATGTAGATAGAAAAAAACCACACAAATAAACAGGTATAAAATAGGTGGTACCTGGCTCAACAGTAGTCACTGTGAAAGGGATCTAAATACCCTAGTGGACAACCACATAAGTACGAGCCAGCAGTAGACTGCAGCTGCCAAAAAGTGAATGTAGTCCTAGGCTGGATCAACAAAGAAATAGTATCCAGATCACGTGAAGTATTAGTACTGGTATACAGTATATACTGCCTTGGTAATACCATGTAGATGTACTTTGAATACTGCAACCAGTTCTGGTCACCACAATACCTTAAAGATGTTGAGACTCTGAAAAGAGTGTAGAGAAAAGCAACTAAAATGATTAGGGGGCTGGAAGCCAGAACATTATGAAAGGCTGCAGGAAATGGGCAAATCTAGTCTAATGAAGAAAAGGAGTAGCTGTGACATGATAGCAGGGTTCCAATTTTTGACAAGCTGTCACAAAGAATGGTAGGGGCAACCTATTCTCCAAAGCATGTGAGAACAGAACAAGATGTAAACTTATCAAAGAGAGATCCAACCTAAAACTAAGGAGAAATTGCCTGACAATAAGAATAATTAATCAGTGGAACGGTTTGCTTCCAGAAGTTATGGGTGCTCCAACGCTGGAGGCTTTTGAGAAGAGATTGAAGTCAGCCAATTGTTTGGAATGGCATAGGGAGTTGACTACCACCTACAATACCTCCAGTGTCCCTTCCAACTCTCTTTTTCTGTATCCTGTAAATAAATACAGAATTTGAAGCGTTGAAGTCCATATTCTTACGGAAGCTCTCTGTTAAAGAAAGAGGCAGGAGGGGATTATCCTGGTTCACATTTCAATGCAAGTTTGCAGATATGCTCTTTCCAGACCAAAGCATCCAAACCTCTTAAAATGCTTCAGACGACCCACATTTCTAAACACTGTGTTGAGCCACTGCAATACAAAATATATTCAACAATAGATCTACTTTTGTGTTGATATATACCGATGCACAAAAGCAGCTGGGTGAATTTGGGCCAGGACTCTCTTTCAGCCCCAAAATGAGAATTTGAAAAAAAAAAAACCATCTATTTTGCAACCTACACTGGAGCAGGATAGTATATTATGATCCACATCCTGCAATGAATATCCTTCATGCTGATCATAATTTTAATAATTATACAATTATATTAATTAATTAATCATAATATAACTGTAAATTATTATAATTATCAGCTTGGATTGATTCACTACGTGCACATATATGCGCCTGTGTATATATATATTTGTATTCATACATTGTTGTCATTATAGAAAATTGATTTCAAAATGTAAGCATTATATTTTATTCATAAAGTGTGCATCAGGAGAAATATACACGAACATGTGTATGGACTTTGTGCAAATGTTTTATTAAAAGGAACTCACCAAAATCACTGTTCTAAGTGGAATAAAGAATGGGGTTCAGGAAAATGTTCACGGGGTGCTTCAAAATAGAAAGCTGAAAGCTTAGCACAATTGCTTCAATCTGAAGAATTTCTTGGGTTGCTTCTGCAAGAGTGTATGTGCCCAGTTCTTGCATTTCTTCAGAATTTGTTGAAGAAGTGTTACAAACCCAAAAAGTAAATGAAGCAGCCTAGTTGAGCTACAGCTGTCTCTTCTTTGTCGAAGGGCATTGCTGCTAGAATGGAGGAACCCAAACATAATCCAGATAAATATCTGGCAAAAATGAACTTACAGTGAGGGCATATATTAGATCAGAAGCCTGAAGACCAAATTTGCTTCAGAAGAGCCTTGCTAGGTTGAGTCAAGGCCATATCCGGCTCTTCTCACATTAATCAACATTGCCTATAGAGTAGGACTTTATAATCTTCTTTGGCATAAGGGACGCAGGGTACGCTGCTGCCACCACCATTCCCACTTCTCTGACCAGGTCACTCTCACCAGTGTTGGGTGGGGGATTTGTTGTTCTGCCCATGCCAAGATACCCGGTGAAGCCATCATGAAAAATGACTGCCCTGCAAGATAGTGAGCAGTTTATCCTGGTTGTAAGCTGGGTGAATACTCTTTTTTTAGGAACTGCTGGCCAGGTGATGTCAGGTGATGGGCTACATCCAACCTGGTGCCTGTGGTTTGCTAACCCTTGATATAGAGTATGACATGACACCAATGCTCATTTATCTAGCATGGTGAGGCAGTGCATCTTATTAGAATTTCTGAACAAAAAGCTTTACATCACATTTGCCTAAAATTAGATTGGGCCAGTGGAAGAACAGATCAATGTGCTTTTGGATATCAACTGTGACAGCAACAACAGAAAGGACAAAACCAGAACAAAGAAGGCAGCAGCTGTTTCAATGTTTCTCCCCCCCCCTGCCCCCCAAGATATTTCAAGATGCTCCTTTTTATCCAGGCAAATATTTCATTTGTTTTCAAACATCCTCTGTGGCTAGTCCAGGCAACCTCTCTTCTTTGGCTGTATTAAAAGGATGCATTTAAAGGCTGTATTATCTGAAGGCAGCTGTCTTCAAGTAAAAGCCAGACCTGGCCCAGGGGTGATCCAGATGCTCCATGAGTAAACTGCAATATTTCTTCAAGAACTCATTAAAAAATATGCCAACTTTTGTGTGGCTCCTCTCACGCTAACAACGTGAATCAAATATTAGCATTATCTATTTAGCACTCTTTCCCATATCCAGTGTATTCCCTTGTCCAGCCCATTGAAAAAGCCCAAATGTGTACTAGGAATTTTATACTGCTGTAGACATCTGGACAAAAGGTTCCAATAAAGGAGAACGTTGGTAGCTCAGGGTTGAAATGAGGGGCCCTTGGTGCTCTCTGAGCTTGCTTATTTTCTTGCAGATGTTTCATTACCCAAACTAAGTAATATCTTCAGTGCTAGGCCAAAAGGTTGCTATACTGCTTCTCACAAGACGAAAACACCTTTGGTTTTATTTGCTTTTCAGACAAAAATCTCCCACCTTGGGGTTTTTCTTTGCTCTTGGTTATTTTCTAATGTATGTTCAGACAATTCTTTAAGAGCAGACCTCTGTAGATCAAGCTTGTGCATTAGGAATGCTTTTAACTAGCCGGAACACTGCATCCTCATGCATTTTGATGAGCCAGATTAGTTATTTGTCACATATGCTGGTAATGCAGGGGAAATACTCATTCCAGAAATTAATCGAAGCAACCACCCATAGGCAAATGGATGATAGTGACCAAAACTAGGTTTGTACTGATAGCAACAGAGGAAAAACAGCCATCCCTCATATTCCCCCTCTGCTCTTTTTTACAAACTGCTTTGCTTTGAAAGAGCAGATAAATGGTTCAAAGAAATGAAATTAATCCCCTTGGAGAAAGAGGGTAGGAAAAGCTCCTACTCCAATGCAAGAATATGAGGCTAAATTCTGATTTCCATTCCTTCTTTCCATGCAGTATTCTTCAGTCAACAAAAGAGCCAGCTTCCGATGGCTTTAGAACAGGTAGTTTCTGAGCTGCTTAGCAGAAAAGGTGAGATATACGGGACATTTGCCATAACTCCTAAGGGCATGTTTTGGCAAGAGGAAAAAAGAACCAGGGTACTGAAATACAGAAACAGAAACTGTCAAGCATACTAATTTCTAAATTCTGCAAAGTTGGCCATAGATCCAGAGATGGACAGATGGATAAAGAAAGCAGTAGGGAGAGGGCTGCATCTTGGGCAAAGTTGCATTCAGTAGGCTTGAAACCAGCCTTAAGACATGACTGTATGAATTATACTTTTGATAAGTCAAAAATTCATCTCATATGCAGGACAAAACATTACTCCCAAAGGATTAAAACAATTATAAGAATGCCTGACAGGTTTAAGCCCTTATGGTGAATTAACACTCTGGGTATAGCACTTTATTTTTTAAATCCAGGAGATTTAGAGAACCCAGATCCAAAGTAGAATAGGAGGCTTCCAAGAATTGGCACATTTTCCCCCAATTTTGCACAATTATGAGACAAGATAATTAGTTCTTTTTTATTTCTATCTGGCCACCTTACAATCTAAATCTCAGATGTGCCACAGAACTCTCTCTCTCTCTCTCTGTCTCTCTCTGTCTCTCTGTCTCTCTGTCTCTCTGTCTCTCTCTCTGTCTCTCTCTCTGTCTCTCTCTCTCTCTCTCTGTCTCTCTGTCTCTCTCTCTGTCTCTCTCTCTCTCTCTCTCTCTCTCTCTCTCTCTCTCTCTCTCTGTGTGTGTGTGTGTGTGTGTGTGTGTAGGTGTTTTGACTCTGTTCTTTCAGGGACTTTGCTTTTCTCCACTGCCAATGTTATTCCAAAACAAAACATCTCCCTGCTGATGCTAATTGTTGTTTTTGTTTTCCAGAAAGTATAGGAACTGCAAAAGCTGAAAATACTTTCTGCTGATTTCCTAAAAGCTGCAGGGGTGGGTTTTTTAAGAAGGTGCCTGTGTGCCTTATCTAAAGAATCATGGATAGTATGTCTGAAGAATATATGTGTTGCAAGATAAATTCAAGTTAGAATGTTAGGGAGCTAAAGCATATAAAGAATGGTTGCTGGAATTGGGTATGTCTAGTTTAATGAAAAGAAGGACTAGGGGAGACATCATAGCAGTGTTCCAATATCTCAGGGGTTGCCACAAAGAAGAGGGAGTCAAACTATTATCCAAAGGCACCTGAGGGTAGAACAAGAAACAATGGGTGGAAACTAACCAAGGAGAAAAGCAACCTAAAACAAAGGAGAATTTTTCCGACAGTCCAGGCCAAAAATCGGGCCCGGGGGGCACACACACACACACCGGCTTCATTTTCATTGGCAGAGGGCTAGCAATACAAAATGAGAAATGTTTTCCCTTTTGCATTTGAACATCCAAGAAGGGACAGGAAAGGAGAAAGGGAAAGGAAACAAAAAGAAGGAAAGATGGGGAGAGAGCCAGGAAGGAAAAAGAAGGAAAGGAAGGAAGGAAGGAAGGAAGGAAGGAAGGAAGGAAGGAAGGAAGGAAGGAAGGAAGGAAGGAAGGAAGGAAGGAAATCCTGTTTTAGGACTTGGCCACCAGCCTTGCTGTCCTTTCACCATTCCCTTCTCCCCTTCTCCTGACCTCTCCTGGTGGTCTCTCATCCTGTCACTGAGGATGCTTCAGTTACAAAGCCTTGCGTGGAGAGGGAATGGGCCTCTCTCTGACCCACACACTTTGCCCTCCCACACACATCATGAGCAACCTGCCCAAGAAAAGTGAGTAGAGCAGCAGCAGCCTTGAGGAGGAGGTAAGCGCAGCTGGGCACCCCCTCAGGGAAGTAGGGCTGGGCTGGGCTGTGGGGTCCCAGTGCCCTGGGATTGAGTGCTAGGCTGGGCTGGGCACTTGCCCTCACCTGCCTAGGGCTCTGGACTGCCTGTACACCATCCGGGGGTCCTCTATGTGGCCTGAGAGGGATGATGAGGCTCCCCTGGAGGAAAAGGGTTTGGCATTGTCCCTGGTCTTGCCTTCCTCCGCTGAAGACAATGGATTCCCCCCAGCCCCGCCCAGGCCACCACAGGTGCCCCCAGCATGAGTGATGGTGAGCTGACCTCACCCACCCTGGCCATGCCCACCCCAGCCCCCCGAGGTCAAGCACAACCCTGATGCAACCCTCAGTGAAATCGAGTTTGACAACCCTGATCTAATCCAACTTTTTGGCATAATTAATCAAAGCAGTAACTGATCTTTTTGGATAACTTGGGGGGAGGGGTACACTCTTTTTGTTTTGTCTTTTAGTACCAAGAACTAAAATGGTTTGATCATTATTTTCTGGGTTTCCTGGGTATTTGAAGATGGGCATTTCCCTAATTGTTAGATCGGGTAATGAAATGGCACACACAGGCTAGCGGTAACAACAGTTCTTTATTGTAACAGAACAATCCAGCGAAGGTTGAGTCTGGCAGCAGCCCTTTTATAGGGAGCTGTCAGACCTTTCGACCAATGAGATTAAACCTCCGTTCCCGCCGGAACAGAGGACCTTGGTGGAAACCACTATAACTGTAGCAAGTATCTAACACTAACAGATGTAGTAAGAACTCCATAGATAGCAACATTTGTTCGGCTGAGCTAGTTCCAAAGCTAAATGGATTATTTGGATGAGAGATTCCAGGGAATACCAGAATAATAGACTCCACAGTGGAGTCAAAAAACATCTCATAAGTAGAGGGTGACAAATCACTCACGTATGAATATTCTTAACCATGAAGTCACCAAAAAGAGTTAATGTTCCCCATACTGAGGTAACCAATCGGCTACTGGGAAGCTGGAGAAAAAAATCCTTGTGTCTCAGATGACCAAGACAGAAACAGTGAAACTATACTTTAAAGAAAAGAATAAAGCCAAGGCAGAAGAAAGAGGATTGGAAAGAACAGTAATAAGTTTTGAAAAATACTTCAGTTGGGTTTTGAACCAGCAATACAATGAAACCAAAGATTCAACAAAATTTGTCCACTAGGCATCATAAAACCTACAAAGGAGTACAGCTAACATCCCAATCGTCATGCCTGAGAGAAAATCCAAATGTTTAAGATTTTCCAGAAGGCTTTCCAAATCACTGGAGGGAGGCTATTCCATCAGGTGGATACCCTTAGACAAAGATTATCTTAATAATGTGACACTTCTGTCCCAATACATACTATACATAATACTTGTATCTGCATGCAACCATAATATACTCTCTGATTTCAATACTGTCGTTGCACCACTGCGCTTAAGTCCTAAAGTGAGCAAGGGGGGGGGATTTCTCTATGCCCTATTGCCCACTTTCAAGAGTTTCCTCTTCCTCCCTCTTTGTGGCCTCAGTTTGACTCATCTCAGTGGAAAGACCCATGCCAGGGATATCATGCAAGTGTGGCGGTTGACCTAAAGCAGGGGTGTCCAAACTTGGGAACTTTAAGACTTGTGGACTTCAACTCCCAGAATTCCCCAGCCAGCATGGCTGGCTGGGGAATTCTGGGAGTTGAAGTCCACAAGTCTTAAAGTTCCCAAGTTTGGACACCCCTGACCTAAAGTCTTGCAGTTCTGGAAGGAAGCCGAAGAATCAGAGCAAAGACAGGTTGCCAGGAAGCCTAAGAGATACCTGTCTTGCCTGTGATTGATGTGATCATCAGCACTCGGATATTCTGCATGGCCATCATGCAGGAAAGCTGGAGGCGTGCATTGGGATCCTTGCAGTTTAAAAATGTCATGCTCGACTTCCGGTTGTTCCTGGTGCCGATGGCAGGCTTTTTTTTTAGCCTGTCAGATCAAGAGACAGTTAGAGGTGTTTTTTTACGATCTTTAACACCTCGGACACTCGTAAATTCTTGGAATTTATGAGGGAGAGATTCAGCTGCTGGGTTGAGCCCTCGTGTACCCTCCGGAGTCTGGAGTCCGGAGTCCGACGAGGTTTGCCCCCCTTCGCAGTTGTTGTATTCTCCTGCCTTTTTGATAACCTCTGCTAATTAGCAGAGCCAGTCGCCGGGAGCAGCCTTAACATCTTAACATCCCAAGAAGGAAGCAAGACTTTTGCAAGTATTTTAAGTTTTAATTGGGGGAAGAAAAAAGAAATCTCTTTAAAAAGAATGCTACTGCTGAGTTCGAGAGGCGTGGGCTTAGAACAAAGGATTCAAAATGGCGTTGATTTATAGCTGAAAACCTACAGAAACGAAAGCTAATTACCTGCTGATAGCCGGGGCAGTAAAAGGCGGAACGGCTGAAACAACCCTAACTATTAACAATCTTTAAGCCAGTTTACATAACCTGAACTACTTAAATGTCAAAGTTTTAATTTCGAGCAACTTAGAAAGAAACATTTGCAAGTATTAATTTACAGCTGAATACCTAAGGAAAACGAAAGTTAATTGAATGGTGACAGCTAGAGGCGGCTGTAAGAATTATTAATTATGGCAACGGAACAAAAAGCCTCATCGGGTGCTACAATAAATTATCAGGATTTCAAGGACTTTATAAGGGAAGAAAATGCTTTTTTACGCAAAGAAATTAAGGAGGTTAAAGAAATGGTTCAGGATACCATTAAAAAACATGATCAACTTGATAAAAAATTACACACTTTAGCCACAGGTCTGTCAGAAGTTGTTCTTAAGGTGGACAGCAAAGTTGATCATCT